>NC_133654.1:80099471-80334789 GCF_009905375.1 Apium graveolens
CAGGATTGCTTATATTGAGAAAACTCAAGAGAAACAACAAGTTCAGATTGATGACATTCTGACAAATCAAGCTTCTCAGCAATCGCAACTTACTGAAATCCAATCCTCAGTGGAATTACTTATCTCTCTTTTACTACCTGCTGATGCCAAAAAGGGAGAGAAGGTAATTAAGTCCAAATGTAACACTAACAAGACACTGCAAGGAGAGGATGATGAAAATGATGATCAAGGATACTCTGGAATGGGTAGCGGTCATAGTCAAGGTAGAAGGTTTACATCAAGACAAGCTAGTCACAGGACAAGTTCTGATACTGGGAAAAGAATAAGTTCTGCTGCTGGTAAAAGGATAAGTTCTGATGAACTTCTAGATCTTGATGAGGAAATGTCAAGACAGTTATTTCTTCAAGAAAATCCAGGAATGGACTTGGAAAGTTTAAAGGAAGAAGAAGCTAGACTTAAATCAGAGAAAGTCACATCTAAATCTGAAGCTTCTGGTAAAAATTCACTTCCAAAACTCAAAGGCATTGTGATCAAAGAAAGGACACATACTGAAGCAATGTTGGCTAGATCACAACCACAGATAGATCCAAGATCCAAAGGTAAAGAAAAGGTTGGTGAACCTATCAAGGTTTATGTACCTCCTGAGGAAGAAGAAATTACTGATGAAAAGGATGATCTTGCTCTGACTTCAAGAAAAGTTCTTAAAACAACCTCTGACATGGCTCAAGTTGTTCAGAGTCAAGAAGTTGTAAGTTCTGATATTAAGAAGAAGCAAATAACCTCTGACAGAGCTCAAGTTAACTTGATATCAGAAAATAGATCAAAGACACTCTTACCAGGATTCACTAAAGCAAAACAGACTCAATCTTTGAAGACTACTGCAAGTGGTTTTGAAGCAAGAGTAGTTACTGGAAAGGAAGCTAGAGATAAAATTAGATTGGGAAGTGCTGATGAAAGAAGAGTACACAACACTACCAATGATCCAACTTCCTTGAGTGAACCAGGTATTGGAGCAACTCCTGAGAGATTGAATCAACTGGAATCTGTACAGATGGTTTACCATACCTACTTGAAAGAATACATCATGTTGTATTTCATAACAGATGGTAGGGTTTATCAAATAAGACAAAATGCCATTCCATTGAAGTATTTTGAAGAATTGGAGCATGTACTTTTCTTACTTCAAGTGGATGACAGAATAACAGAGACTGCTGCAAACTACTTAAAAGAACAGATTCAGAGACAGAAAAGGCTTTATTCTGTTAAGTCTGACAGCATATATGTTCCAAAGTACAGAGATCACAATGGTGATATTGTTGATATGAAGCCTAATACTGCACATATCAGAACATATCTTGGTATTAAGGGACTTGAATTCAATCTGGAGTCTGACAAAGCTTATGTCATAAGACTAGATCAGGAGTTGAGAAAAGCAAAGATCAATGATCTCAGAGCTGCAATCTTTCAAACTGGTGAAGATATTGCAGAGCTTAAAGATGTCAAAAGGAGAATGATTGATGAACTAAGATATGCTGAGAAATGTTTGTTGAAGAACTATCTCAGAACAACTCCTGACATCAGAGAGATGAGAAAATGATGAAGCCAAGTCGAAGATCTACAACTGCTTAAATACTGATATTTATTCAGACTGAAGTTGTTATCAGAAGTTGAAATTGGTAAAAGCTTTAAGGACTGTAAGTTGTAGTTATCTAGTCTAATTCTCATGCATTTGTACTTAATGTTTTTGACATCATCAAATATCTGTTAAACTTGTATATTATGTTAATTTACAAGTTGGGGGAGATTGTTAGATATATTTGATAATGTCATGGCTAATATGTTTTATGTTTAGCTTTCAGATCTTACTTGAACAGGATAAATCAGTACTTAACTGTTGATCAGTACATATACTGGAAGTCAGGACTTAAGGATATCAGTACTTATGTTATCAGGAGATAATCATCAGAAGATAGATATCAGAACTTAAGTGCTGAAGGACAATCAGATAAGGACAGTAGCTGATTAAAGGAAAGAAGATCAAGATAAACATTAGAAGAGATATGCATGAAGAAGGAATTCCGTAAAGAATGGAATACTTGGAAGAAAAGATATCTGATTGATATATTTTAGGAAGCAGAATTATATTCCATATCAATTAGCGATTATCTTATAACTGTGTAGTATATAAACACATACATAGGGTTTACACTATAAGTGTTATCATTATTAGAGAAGATTATTCATTGTAACCCTAGCAGCTCTCGTGATATTTGTTCATCACTGAGAGGTAACAGTTCTATACTGTAACAGAGTTTATTGTTTCAATAAAGTTTGTTTTCTGTTACTTAAGTTCTTAAAGTTCGATTTGAGTGTACTATACACTGTATTCACCCCCTCTACAGTGTGTGTGACCTAATAAAGGCACATCGAGTTAGGGAGCCAAAATTTGAAGACTTTGTCTAGTTTAGCGACCAAGTGACTTAAGTGGTGAGTCGAGATCATCCAAGCCTAGTGTTGCATTATGGTATATATGGTGTTATTTGATATTAATATACGATATGTGATTATGTGGCTACGTGTGTACATTTGAAATATAAAGGTGGATATAAATTAGGTGCGTATAGGCCTAAGCGCCATCCATGTTTAATTTCGGGTTGTAAATAGGTTAAGATGGTAAGAATATATTATAATGAGGATTATTATTATTTATGTAGGATCTCGAGACGAGGGAAAACTTGCCATAAAAGTCGAGTGAAGCTCTAGTTGCTCCTACCAGTCAGACCAGACCAGCCTATCTCAAGGCAAGTGATTCAACTTGACCTTCATATTTACTATAAATAGTTCATATATATCTATGCAATTATCCTGAGTCATTTTGATATGTTTAAATCAAGCGTATCTCTCGCTTATCTTTGAATTATATAGAAATGCCATGAACCCTCGAGTATGTATTGCAAGTAGTTCAAAAGTCTTTTCATGATAGTTAAATGCCATGATAAAATAAAGAATTGTTATATTACTTGATTGATCCTCTTGATTACCATGCTAATGATTCCTAAGTAATGATATCTCATCCTGATACTTGAATCCCTATAGAACCTTACCTTGATACCTGAAAGCCAAATATTTATCAAAGTTGTCCCTAATTGATTGATACCCCTCTTTCTTATCCTAAAGCTTGTCAATTCTGATATATCCTGAGCTAAAAATCATTTTTTCATACCTTAACACCCTTAGTATTCATGAAGCTTACATTCTTGATGATCCAGCACTTGAACCTTGATGAGAAACCATTGCTTTCAGCCCAATTTGGCACTTCCTTTCATGATATCCAATAGCCTCACTAAATTCCCTTGTCCAAACTTTGATACATGAAAACCATTCAGTTACCCTAATAGAGTTTAGTTTTGTGAATCATGGCTCTGAGATTTAGTACCATATTTCCCGTGTTTCGAGTTGATCTATAATCCCTTGATAAAAATGTTTACTTTTAAAAGAGACTTTGTTATAATTCGGCATCAGTTTTTTTTGAAATAAATAAAATGTGGGTTTTCAGTCCCAAAGGGGGAAAAATGTTTTCTTTGAATAGTGGATCTGGACTGAGACGCGAGTCCTTTCCACACTTATATTAGGCTTAAAAGTTGCCTAGGGATTCCCGTTAATGTTTTAGAACCCAGCGAGGTTCGGGATTACTTCGCGGCTGATCACCGGCTGTAATCCGTAGCGTCATAAAATGATTTTGATTAAGACATGATTTTAAAATTGTTTTGATACAAGCAAAATGATGCCATCTCACATAGTTCTATCTCTCGTTATCATTAGTTATGTCTTTCCATTGTCATTCTTAAAAGTATATCTCAATTTATGTTTTGTGTCGTACTGTTAGCACTTGTTGAGCATTTGGCTCACTCCTTACTTTACCCTGATATTACAGCTAGCAGCTATGGTTAGATTCAAGCAGACTGCCCGTAAGACCTGTGATGCTGATGTTTATGTTCGAGCTCAGGTAGAATAAGTAATAATAGCTGTGTGAGGACTCGGTATTTGTAATCAGATGTGATAGTTGGTAGTGTTGGGCTGTTCCAAACCCTAAACTGTAAGATCTTGGATTTGGTTGTGTATTCTTCATTAAAATGATGTAATAGCTATATTTATTTTGCTGTTTAAGTTGGGGGTGTGATAGGTTTTGGTATCAGAGCTACGGTTTAGAGTCCCTGGACAACCCAAATAGGTTATAGGATATGTGTGTAGGTTATAGATATTATGCGAGAGAGTAGGTTAAGTAAATTATTATTAATACTCCTCTTATTGGTTGTCAGCAAAGGGCGCATTCCTCGTCATCCTCTGGGTCGGACAACACTATTGCTTTCTCCGTGTATACTGAGTTGAGGCGCGAGTTCGACATGCTTCAGGGCAAGTACGACCGACTGATAGACCGACTGAGAAACGTGTATCCGGACAGCCGAAACTACGAAGGGAAGCCCAAGGAGCAGATGATTGCGAGACTTGAGACCTTGGTTCAGTACGTCAACACTAAGCTTGAGGAGATGCCAGCACACCGGGACCGTACCAGCCAGTATGTCATTCAGATGGTAGCGGATGAGCTCCAGAGCATTGTGAAGACGCTTCGAGAGGAAAAGACTACCAAGCCCCGTTCAGATGGAGTGGAACCTTAGTTCTTTCCATTTACCTTTCATGTTGTTGTACTATCAGACTCTATGGAATCCCCAGTTGTTTCCGTTGTTTCCTTTAAATAAGTCTGTTATTCCTAGAATCAGACTTTGTCCCAATCCTATGTACTGTGACCTTTAAAATTTCATTAATTATGTGTCATTGTTCCATTTGCTCTCAACTGTTATTTTGTGTTTTTATCATCATATCTGCTTAATTTGGAAACTTGACCCCATATGTAAATGAGAATGCCATGCGATACCCTCGAATCATTTTATCATTCATATATGTTTTGACACAACTCTTATTTCAGGATCATGCCTCCCAAAAAGAAGAACCCAACAACCACATCCACCACAGATCCAAATATTCTTCGACTACTGGAAACCTTGCAACAGCAAACCAATGTTATAGCTCAACAACAACTAACTCTTCAACAACGAATTGAAAACCAAGATAACCGTGAGCCACACCAACCACCTGAACCACCAGTACCACCTAGACAAATTGTCACTTTCAAAGCTTTTCAGAATGTGAATCCACCTGTATTTCATGATACCACTAATCCAGTGATAGCTAACACATGGATCAAGGAGATGGAAAGGGCTTTTGAGTTAGTACAGTTAGGAGACGATCAGAAGACGCCGTATGCTACTTACTTCTTGAAGGGATAAGTCATCTATTGGTGGGAATCAGTAAAAGCTATGGAAGTCACTCAGCAGGTTTCTTGGGAGAGATTTAAGAAGTTATTTCTGGACAAGTATTACCCTAAGTACATGCATAATCAGATGGAGCTAAAATTTCTTAAGTTGAAGCAAGGGAACATGACTGTATTGGAGTATGAGAAGAAGTTCACTGAGTTGTCAAGGTTTGTGACAAAGTATACCAGCACTGAGGAGGAAAAAGCAAAGAAATTTCAGCAAGGATTGGAGCCTTAGATCAGAGATAGGGTGGCTATGTTTAAGCTTGAAACTTATGCGGGAGTAGTACAGAAAGCTGCTCTGATTGAGAATAATGGGATGCAGTTAAGGAAAGAGAGGGATAACAAGAAGAGGAAGGTTCCATTTTATGGAGAAAAGTCTGAAGCAGGAAGTTCACAAGATCAGAATATAAAGAGGATTGGTTTCCAGAAGGGCGGAAATTTTCAAAAGAAGGGAAATTTGGGCAAAAGGCAAGAATCAAAAGGGAACAACCAGGCAAGCCAAGGGCAAGTTGGAGAAAACAGGTTCCAGAGACCGGAATGCAAGCACTGTAGAAGAAGGCACCCCGGAGTATGCAATAAGCTGAGCATGACCTGTTATAGGTGCAATCAGAAGGGACATTTGGCAAATGAATGCAAGATGCCGAAGCTAGGAGTTACGTGCTACAAGTGTGGGAAGACTGGACACATGGCTAGGGAGTGTAAGTCAACAGGACCAGTCAAAGCTCTGATGAACGTGGCAAGTACCAGTGCAAGCGTGCCAGCTGAGGTATTGGCATTACCTCCACCACCTACACCAACCCCACAAGCAACAGCAAGGACATTTGATTTGAAGATGAAGGATGCTGTACAGAATTTGGAGGTGATAGCAGGTACACTTTTACTCAATAATGTCAAAGCTAAAGTATTGATTGATTTAGGAGCAACAAGATCTTTCATATCAGAATCTTTTGTTGATAAGCTCCAATGTGATAAAATGGTTATGAGTGAGGTAGTAAATGTGGTAATTGCGAACCAAGAGAAGATTCATGTGAATCAATTTTGTCCAAAGTGTGAGATTGATATTTCGGGGTATAAGTTCTCAGCCGACTTGATACTCTTCAAGTTGGGAGAGTTTGATATAATTTTAGGAATGGATTGGTTAGGAGAGAATAGCGCTCAGATAAATTGTAAGACCAAGAAAGTGTATTTAAAGACGAAGAGTGGAGAGAAGGTAGTATTTAAGGGGCAGAGGCAAGAACAACTATTTCTTACAATTGTTCAGGCTACGAAGTTACTTAGAAAAGGTTGTGAGTTGTTCCTGGCATATGTAGTGGTTTCAGAGAGAGGCAGCCTCAGCATGGAAGATATTCCTGTAGTTAACGAGTTCCCCGATGTGTTTCCCGATGAACTACCATGCTTACCACCAGATCGACAAATTGAGTTCGAGATTAACCTTGCTCCAGGCACGGAACCAGTTTCAAAGGCCCCGTATAGGATGGCACCAGCAGAAATGAAAGAGTTGGCGAGCCAGCTACAAGAATTATTGGATAAAGGAGTGATACGACCAAGTACGTCGCCATGGGGAGCACCTATTCTGTTTGTAAAGAAGAAAGATGGGAGTATGCGTCTATGCATAGATTACCGGGAGTTGAATAAGGTGACGATCAAGAACCGCTATCCGCTACCAAGGATAGATGACCTTTTTGATCAGTTGAAGGGAGCAAAATGCTTTTCGAAGATTGATTTGAGATCGGGATACCATCAATTAAAGATCAAAGAAGAAGATATTCCTAAGACCGCATTCAGGACCAGATATGGGCATTATGAATTCCTAGTAATGCCGTTTGGATTGACCAACGCTCCGGCCGCATTTATGGATCTGATGAATCGGGTATTTAAGAAGTATTTGGAAAAATTTGTTGTGGTATTCATTGATGACATCCTTATTTATTCTAAGTCGGAAGAAGAACATAAGCAGCACCTCTGGATAGCATTGGAGATACTCCGACAAGAGAAGTTGTATGCCAAGTTTACCAAATGTGAGTTTTGGTTAAAGGAAGTTCAATTTTTGGGGCATGTTATTGGAAATGAGGGAGTTAAAGTGGATCCGGCAAAGATTGAGGCAGTTCTGAGTTGGGAGAGGCCAAAGACTCCTACGGAAGTGCGAAGTTTTCTAGGATTGGCCGGATACTATAGAAGATTCGTCAAGGATTTCTCGAAGATTGCCACGCCATTGACCAAGTTAACCAGAAAGAATCAAAAGTTTGAATGGAGTGCAGAATGTGAAGATAGCTTTCAAGAGTTAAAGCAGAAGTTGGTAACAGCTCCGGTGTTGGTACTTCCAGATGATCAAGGGAATTTTGTAATATTCAGCGACGCTTCACATAAGGGTTTGGGTTGTGTGTTGATGCAACACAGTAAAGTGATCGCATATGCGTCAAGACAGTTCAAGCCGCATGAGTTAAAGTACCCGACGCATGACTTGGAACTAGCCGCCATAGTGTTCACACTCAAGATTTGGAGACACTACCTCTATGGAGAGAAGTGTGAAATCTACACGGATCACAAGAGTTTAAAGTATATTTATACTCAGAAAGAGCTCAATATGAGGCAGAGGAGATGGCTGGAATTGATCAAGGACTATGACTGCTCGATAAATTACCATCCTGGAAAGGCGAACGTAGTGGCCGATGCTCTGAGTAGGAAGGAGAGATTGAATATGATGATAACATCAAAAGAGTTATCTGAAGAAATCGAAAAATTGGAATTGGAACTTTGTGCTTATGGAAAAGTCGAGGAAGTTTGTCGTGCAATGACCTTTCAGCCAACACTAGTGGAAAAGATAAAGAAGTGTCAAGAAGAAGTAATGGAAAAAGAGAAGAATCAGTTATCTGGAGAGGAGATTAATACTCAAAGGGATGAGCAAGGGATACTAAGGTTTTCATCCAGAATATGGATCCCCCATGTACCTGAATTAAAGAATGAGATCCTCCATGAAGCCCACAATTCGAAATTTTCAATCCACCCGGGAAGCACCAAGATGTATCGAGACTTAAAGAAGAACTTTTGGTGGCCAAATATGAAGCGAGACGTGACAGAATGGGTTGCGAAGTGCTATACTTG
This sequence comes from Apium graveolens, assembly GCF_009905375.1. NCBI lineage: Eukaryota > Viridiplantae > Streptophyta > Magnoliopsida > Apiales > Apiaceae > Apium > Apium graveolens. The sequence continues at coordinate 80,107,948 of NC_133654.1, forward strand.
TCAGAAAGTAAAGGCAGAACATCAACGACCAAGCGGATTAATTCAGCCCCTGAAGATTCCAGAATGGAAATGGGAAAATATCGCTATGGACTTTATAGTAGGACTACCGCGAATGAAATCCGGGCATGACGCAATATGGGTTATAGTTGATCGTCTTATGAAGTCGGCACATTTCCTTCCAATAAATGAGAAGTCGTCACTGGACAAGTTGGTTCATCTGTATGTGCGCGAAATCGTACTAAGGCATGGAGTACCCGTATCAATAGTTTCAGACAGAGATCCCCGATTTAACTCGAGATTCTGGAAGCAATTTCAGGAATGTCTTGGCACGAAGTTGAATATGAGCACGGCATACCACCCGCAGACTGATGGTCAGAGTGAAAGGACAATTCAAACAATCGAAGACATATTGCGCAGTTGTGCAATCGATTTTTCAGAAAGTTGGGACGATCACTTGCCGTTGATTGAATTCTCTTACAACAACAGCTATCATTCCAGTATCGGCATGCCACCATACGAATCTTTGTACGGGCGAAAATGTAGATCACCAACAAGTTGGGATGAAGTAGGAGAAGGAAGAATTCTCGGCTCGGATTTGGTACAACAGTTGCATGACTCGGTCAAGTTAATTCAGAAAAGGTTGCTTGCTGCTCAAGATAGACAGAGGAAGTATGCGGATCCAGCACGTAAGGACGTTCACTTTCGAATTGGCGAAGCTATATTGCTGAAGGTGTCACCTAGAAAAGGGTTGATGAGATTTGGCAAGAAAGGGAAGTTAACACCTAGATACATAGGTCCTTTTGAGATTTTGAGTCAAGTAGGAAAGGTGGCCTACGAGTTGGCCTTACCACCTCAGTATCGGCATGTGCATAATGTGTTCCATGTGTCGTTGCTTAAGAAGTACAATCCTGACGCTAGCCATGTGATAGAATATGAACCTGTAGAAATTCAGGCAGACCTGTCATTTATGGAGCAACCGGTTAAAATACTCGACTGGCAAGTAAAGAGTCTTAGGAATAAGTCGGTAAAGTTAGTAAAAGTGCTTTGGAGGAACCCTAAGGTCGAAGAATCGACTTGGGAGTTAGAGTCTGATATGCGTTCCCAGCATCCTCATCTTTTCTCTTAGATTCTGGGGACATAATCCCTTAAGGGGGAGAGGATGTTACGACCGGCATTTTATGTAATATTATTTGTGGATTTGGTATAATATTAAAGTCAAATGAAAATATATTCAATGATTGTACGCTAGTGTGAGTGAAAATTTATGCATTATAAATTTGCTTTGTGTAGTATATGATTTTTCAAAGCAAGAGTTTATTTAATTTCTTTATTTTTGATTTATAAGGAATATTCTAAGCTTTGGAAATTTTTTCTTTTAAAAGGTATTTTGTTCACAAATTTTGAAAATGATTTTATAAAGTCTCTAAAAATCCAAGTTATTTTATGGTATAAATTTTATAATTTTTGAACTTGTATTTTATTTTATAAAAATAAATCATTATAAATTTTAGTTGTCATATTTATCAAATTACATAAGAGACCATGCATGCAAATCACCCTTCTATTCTCTCAAAGGGCAAATAAGACTTTTCCAACCCCACTAACTCATTTGATTATTACCAAATTACTACATTAGCCTTGCATGCAAAATGGCTTAACTTTAGCTAAAGGACATTTTTGTAAGTTCTCACTTCCACTCATTATTTGTCAACCAAAAAGCATAAAACAAAAAAATCAAAGTGGGAGATCATTCCACTCATTCCACACTCCAACACACCATAAATTTTCTCTCTTTTCCCCCTCCCGCCTTGCTCTCGGCCGAAGGCCAAATCCCCCACCCCCTTCCATTTTTCAATTCATTCTTCATCTTCCCAAGTGTAAATCTTTTACCTACATTCATCTTATATCCTTTCCAAGTGTTTTGAGACTTGGAAGTTGAAGTTCCATGGATGCATGTGTAGTTCTTATGTGATCTCCAAAGAGAAACTCTTGATTCTTGTGAATTCAAGAGCTCTCTATGAGATATATTATGTATATGTGCTAACTAAGTGTTTTATGGAGATATCATGCTTTAAAATCCTTTGCATGCTACTGAAATTTCATTATATATTTATGTTTAGCCATGCATGCTAGTTTTAAGACATTAAAATGATGATCAACCATGTTTTGCATGCTATTCTTTTCGAAATCATGTTGTTAAGTTTAAAAATCTATAAATATGAAATAGGTGTGCTTAAAATAGGTTGTTTCTATGATAAATTTCTTATTAATACTTAAAAGAAGTTATATTTCATGATTATTAAGGATTAGTATTAGGTGCAAGTCGATTTTGCAAGCATTTAAAACTCTATGCCTAGCCGAAATCTTGTTATGTGCTTTCCATGAGTTGCATGTTATATATTTAGTTGCATGTTGTTGTTTTTGGGCATGGATGATCTCACCCAAGGTTATTTTGAGAATAAGGGAGTTAGTTCAGTAGATTACCATGTATAAGTCTTGGTTTAAGTATTGAGATGTTGGTAGTTGAGTTTGTCAAGTCAAAACCTTGGAGAAATGAGAGTTATAGTTTCTGCAGAAAATCAGTTTAGTACCCTGAGGTTTAGAGTGAGTTTTGACCATGTCATTGATGTCCACTTTGAGGCCCAAGCCACCAGAAGTTATTATTGGGAGTATATAAAAGGTTTTAGGAGTTGGTTGGAGGTTTGCATGTCTTTTGGTTAGGTGCACAAGTAGAATAACAAAATCTGTCCAGCAGGGGACAGTTTTGTTGCAACTTAGAAATAGGGAGATTTGACCATGTCATGGGTAGGCCCTCATTAGGCCCAATTGGGCCTTAGTTAGAGGGAGTGTCAGAGAAGTTTTTCCAACCATAGTTCATAGGATATGAGTTAGAACCATGTGTCACAAGTTAATTCAAGTCAGGGCGTTTTCTGCCCAGAAAAGCAGGGGAACCTTGGACTTTTAGCTTAGGCCCAAGAAGGCCCAAGCCAGGTCCTTGAGCCACATCAAGCTTGTGAGATGACCTTAGGTCAGGAGAGTCTTGTGTAAAAGTTTTGAAGGAAAACTTGTAGTTTAAGAGTGCCTAATGCACTCAAGAAACTATAGTTGCCATTCTGAAATTTGCACCAGTGAGCACTATCACTTATCACGTAGTTTTAGAACACTTACAAGTGAGTATTAGGTCGACCACCATAGTTGTAAGATGATTAAGGTCAGCAGAGCAAAAGGCATGTTAGGTCCCAATTTGTTTGTAGAAGGGGGGTTGAATGCAAACAATACCGTTTAATCGAATAAAATGCGGAATAAAATTGTGAAACAAAATTCAAGTTAAATAAAACTTTTATTAAACTTGAAAGGTGTTACAACTACGGTATCGGTTACAAGGGATTAATCTCAAATCAATTATTACAAATCTAGAATAAATTCGACATGAACTTTTTCTATTTTTGTAATTAAAAGATCAAATGCTAAATGCGATTTGAGATTAAGTTCTAGGGATTTTAATCCGCTAGATTGATACACAAGAACAAGATAAATATTTCTAGTTGATTGGATTTAACTTTACAATCTAGAAATTTAATCTTGAAGAAAAGCAGATGAAAAATAAAATGTTATGCTTTTGTTTTCTGCTCCTTTTTCTCTTGTGTGTTCTATTTTCTGTTTGATTGGATTCTGTAAGTGTTGATCAATAAAAGTCTTATGCTGCTTTTATCAAACACCGAACTGAAAAATGTACTGGCATGACAATCTCTTTGGCCAGCAAGACTTTCGGTATGACAATATTTACAACTAGCAAGACAATCAAAATGAACTAGCAAGACTTTCGGTATGACTATTGATTGTCATACCGATTGTCATATTAGTTCAAATAAATTGTCTTGCTGAATTAATAACAGATTTTAATCTAAACAGAAATTCTAATAAGACAATTAAATGTATTGGCATGACTTTCGGTATGACTATCAATTGTCATACCGATTGTCATACTAGTTCAAATAAATTGTCTTGTTTTGAATTTAAGCAGATTTTAAACCAATTAAAATCTTGTAAATCCTCAATATTAATTCTAAATTAATTAATCAATTTAATTCAATTAATCAATAAATTAATCTTTGCAGATATAATTTATTTTCTTAATTAAATTATATGACTTAATTAATTAATAGAGAATTAATACTAACCCTGAGCAGCATCCATTCTTCTGACAATCTTCTGAAAATCACTGAGACTTATGAATCAATTCCGCCACTTCAATGCTGACACTCGATGTACTGTCTGGTTCATGAGTGACTAACTTCCGTGACGTTTCTTCATGTCTTGACTTTGATACTCTGATTAAATCCTTGTAATAAATGATACCCTGACGAGATCTCTGTCACTTGATTAAATCCACGATCTTGATTTATATCACTGAGGCATGATCAAATTCTTGAACTTCTTCCAGTGAATCTTCAAGTCTGCAGATGAACAATGTTTCTTTATCCTTTGACAGATGTTACTATGTGAGATCTCTCTGATGATAGATCCACTATTTACTTATTACATTCTTATTTGAGTTGAGTTAAATCCTCGAATAAACGAATAGGCTATGACATATGCCTTTCAATCTCCCCCTATTTGCTTGTTAGACAATAACAACAAATACCTAGAGGATAACTCAACTAACAAATAAGAAAAAGATATAAACAGTAATGCAAAGTAAATAGCAGAAAAGTTCTGGATTATATTTAACTTTTTCCAGATTCCAAATGAAATTTACAAGTGAATACAAGATAGATGTTCCTCTAGCCTGAACATATAACTACATTAGACTATCTTGATTCATAAAGCTCTAATCATATTACATTGAGTTTTGAGCTAATTGACTTCAGTTGTCTTCTCTTCTGACTTCACCTTCTTCTAAATCTTGAAGCAATTCCTTGTCAAAGACACGATCCTTTTCTGAAGTGAAGCTTGCTGGTCTGACTGGTTGAACTCCAACTGACTTCAGCTTATTCTTGATCTGATTGTACCTTTTAATATTCTTTTCACAATAAGCTTGAATCAAATCAGCAGCTTGAGTCTTCAACATGGATGAATATCCAGCAGTTCTTAAATGATGTTCCATCCAGACCAGATGCTTAGCTGAGTAGTCTTTAAGAGATTGTACATCTAGCTGACAGATTTGAAGACAATCAGACTTAAAGAATCTCACCTGATGAGGATTGTTGACCACTTGAGGACTAGCCCTGCTGGCAAACTCTTTAAGCCTTTCTCGAAGAACTTCATTCAATTCTGAGCTTCTTTTAACCTTGTTGAGAAGAACCCAATTCTCTGACAAAGAACGATTCTCGAACAGATGAAGTGACACCTTGAAAGATCCTTCACTCTGACAATATACAAAAATGCTCATCTCATTTAGGGATCTATCAAAAGCAGCTGTGATCCTTGAGACTTCAGTCTTGATAGCATTCATGTACATGTCATTGTTAGGATTTGAGATTTCCAGCTTGTCAAGAAGATGTAGAAACTGCCTATCATTGTTAGTGCTCAGCTGAGGCATATCAAGTACTCTCCTAGCTTCATCCCATTTTTCACCAATCTTCAGTCTGACATCTCTTCTCCTTTCTTGAGCCTTAATGTCATGAAGACGTTGCTTTTGAAGAGTTTCTGTTCTTTGAATGTCTTTCCTCATGTCAATGATCTGAGAGACCTTCTTGAGTTCAGCTTCTTTTCTTTTCATCTCTGACTGCTCCTTCTGAAATTCTTTCTCAAACAGAGGATCCACTTGAGCTTCTTCTTCCCATTCTCCAAAATCACTTTCCTCTTCAGCTTCAAATAAACCATCTTTATCTTCCTGAACTGGTTCAGTGGGAATGTCAAAAATATCAAAGTCATCCTGTTCTCCACTGTAGTAGACATCATCAGCCTTTCCTTTGTCTCCAGCAGAGGTATATTTTTCCTTCCCTTTGGCACTACTCCCTTTCTTCTCCCTCTTAGTTGAGGGATCCTCTTCTGACCTTCCTTTGGAACCTCCATCACCTCCAGAGCCTGATCCTCCACCAGACGGTCCTTCAAAATAAGCTCTTTGTTCTTCATTAGGGCAATGAGAATTCTTGATCATGAAATATAGGTGCTTCATCCCTTTATTGAGATGTTCCATGCCCGTCTCTATCTTTAGAAATCTTGAGGAGTCCAGTGAATGATTCATCTCAACGAGGTCTTCAAGAGAAGTCATTCTTGTGTGTAGAGAGCAGAAGTTGGATATGTCATCAGCTGATAAAGTTGGAGTGTCCTGAATGGAATTGAGCTTTGGTATTACAGTGGTCTTGAGATCTGAGATGTCATTCCTGATGATTGCCAGCTGATTGTTGACAGAGGTGGAAGAAGAAGACCGTTCAACCACTTGTGCTTTGAATGCTTGAGCTTCAGCTTGGCTTTTAGCAAGTTCTTCTTTTAGAGCAGCAATTTGAGCTAACAGGTTTTGAGTATCTGTGTCTGTGTGTGCTCTCACCTGAATTTCACTCGTGTTTGGTTCACTCACCTCACGTGCTTGTGTTTCTCTCAATATAATTGCTCGTGAGGAGTCTTCCTGTTGCTGTTCTTCTGTACCTGCAGTTAAAATCACCCTAGCCTCTTAAAGAGAGGTCAGTGGTGGTGCAATGGGAATTCGCGAGTCCCGATCCTCAGTCAATACCATCAAATCTTTTGAAATAGATGTCTGAATTTCTTCAGGGATAGATTGACTGAGTTGCCCTCCACTTTCTCCAGATAAATCTGCGAGTGGAGAATCCCATAAGGGAGCCAGAGGTGTTGGATCTGGGAGGGGAGAAAATGACTCTATTAAAGATGGCGGAGAGTCAGATTTTCCCTCTGAAGCATGTGACTGCTCTTCTGCCGTAACTATGGCAGGCACTGTAACCGACTCTACGTGCACTCCTCGTTCTGTGTCCTGAGTATGATCTGGGGAAGTATATGGTTCCATTGTGAGTAATGGAATTGTGCTTGACTCAGTACAAGATGCCATGGCCCTATGGCGAATTTCAATAGATGCATCCTGTTAAGAGAATGCCTCTAGTAACTGTTCATTGGCCATTTCAAAGTCCATGTCCTGTTGGGAGGACAAGGATGGGCTTTCAGATGCCTCAGAATATGTTCTTCTTTTCTTAGGAGGAGGCAGAGCTGAGGGTTCACTCATATTTAACAATGCACTACTTCCTAGTAATCTTCTGGGTAACATTTTAGACAGTGGGGGAGAGGTTGAGATAGAATGTGACTTTGTGTTTGGCTCTATGACCTGGGATTGAAGCTGTGGTTCTACAACTTCATGGTCAGCCCTATCAATCACTGGGGGTCTTTCAACAGAAGTAGGAAGGGAGTGAGAGTGAGGAATTACTACCTGTAATTGAAGAGCATCTGATGTTGGAGGAGCCTGGGTGGCTTGAACCACTGGAGGTTGAGGTTGCTGTTCATGATCGGGAAGATTGAAAATAGGTAAAGGAATATAAGTGGCCATGAAAGCAGATACAAGTACTGGAACTTGCATGAATTTAAAGGTTGTGTCTTGGCGAGTGTAAATCTTTTTGCTAACTGGAGGGGGTTCGGTTACTGCAGAGTTAGCAAAAAGGGCTTTGTGTTCAGGTGTGAGAAGATGATCTGCTATAAGCATGAGAAAACGAGCATAGTAACATGATACCCTACGATTTGTAGAATGATCACGTAAAGCAGAAGTTAGACGTCTCAAGAGAATGGGAAAAAGTAGTTTGCCAAAATTGATCCTTTGATTGAAAACAACCGCTAGACCAATATACTGCAGAGTGGAAGTGATGTTATGAAAATTGGATTTTGTGCAGTTGGCAAACACTTTGGAAAGTGTATCGAAGAAAATATCCCATTCAGACACCAAATTGGATTTAGAAAGTTTGGTTAAATTGATCACCCCCTGATAGTGAATAGCATGGAAAAAGTTTGTGATTTCATTTTCAGAGGGTAAATTACAGAAATTGTCCAATGGAAAATTTAACGCCTGATTAATGACTGATTCATCAACTACATACTGTGTGTTTGCCACGGTGAATGAAAAAGATTTTGAATCACCGGCCACAGTAGATGTTGTGCAAATCAGTCTAAGAAGATCGACATTTAAAATCACATTTGATTTTATAGCAAAGCTAGCAATCGAATGGTCATTTAAAAATCTAATCCAAGGCTTAAATTTTTCAACATCACATTTTTCCGGATTAAAATAACCAACCTGATTATGCGCGACAATTTGGAAATTGAGAGCCATTTAAAATAATAATAAGACACACACTTTCAGAATTTTAAGAATAATATTAAGAAAATTCGAATTAATTAAATTAATTCAATAATTCGAATTAAATTAATTATAATCGAAAAATTTAGATAAATATGTATCTCGTTAAAATCCTTAACTCACAAACACAGTTGAAAAACCCAAAAGACACAAATCAGAAATTAAAAATAAATAAATAAAATAATAATAAATCAAAAAAAATACCCAAAATCAAAAAACAGAAACTGATTTTGATTAGTTTGATTACTTTTATCAAAAATCCAACAGCACTTCTGTATGTATATACTTGTATGTATATATCACAGAGTGATGAATTGGTATGCTGAGTAAGAACTCGAGCAAAGGAGAATCAAATGGCAGTTTAGTTTGATTTTGATCGAAGAGAGAGAAGAGAGAAAAGATAACTGTTGGAATTTGAAAAGAGAGAAACTGAATGAAAATAAAAACACACATAAACGATTAAGTAGTATAACTGGTATGACAATCCGGGATTGTCATACCGATTGTCATACCAGGTAAAAAGAAAGAAAACAAATAAAAGAATAAATACTAAAATTATAACTGGTATGACAATCTGATAGTCATACCAATTGTCATACCAGTATAATAATAAAAGGAAAATAATTATATATAAGGTTTATAACTGGCAAGATAATTGATAGTCATACCGATTGTCTTGCCAGTATAAAACTATACTGAATAACATAATAAACAAAATTTAAACTGAAATGACTTTCAGCAAGACAATTTCAATTGTCTTGCCGATTGTCATATCAGCTTTAAACACAGAAACACACATATATAAATATGTACTGGAATAAAGACTTATATAACTTAGTAAAAATATCATAAAATATTTACAAAATAGTAAAACTGAAATACAGACCTATAATATTTACAGAATTAAAATAATTAAAATATTTCAGAGATAATAATATTTTCAGTCCAAAAATAGATTTCTTTTGAATTTTAACAAATAAAATTCATAGAAAAATATTTTTAGAGAAAATAAAATATTCTGAGACATTAAAATTAACAAGTTGAGTAAATAAATAAGGTAAGATAATAGAAATTACATAGAAATAAGCAAGAAATATGATAAAATGATAAAATAAATTTGCAAATGAATTTTTCATTTATGAAAAATTCATTTGTAAATTCATTCAAGAACAGATCCCAGATATTAACTAAATTAATCACTAAAACTATTCAATATGCCCAATTTACCAACTAATCTGGTAAATGTGGATTCGTCAAGTGGTTTAGTGAAAATATCTGCTATTTGTTCTTCTGTTGGAACAAAAAATAGTTCAACAGTACCATTCATGACGTGCTCTCTAATAAAATGATACCTGATGTCAATGTGCTTTGTCCTCGAGTGCTGCACAGGGTTGTTGGTGATGGCTATTGCACTTGTATTGTCACATAAAATAGGAATTTTGTTCAATACAGAGCCATAGTCTCGTAGTTGGTTCCTAATCCACAAGATCTGAGCACAGCAGCTTCCAGCAGCAATATATTCAGCCTCGGCCGTTGAGTTGGAAACTGTTTGTTGTTTCTTGCTGTACCATGAGACTAGTCTGCTACCTAGGAATTGATAACTCCCTGAGGTGCTTTTCCTATCAACAACACTTCCTGCATAATCTGAATCTGTATATCCGACAAGGTTAAAACCAGATTCTTTAGGGTACCAAATACCTAGATTTGGTGTTCCCTTAAGATATCTTAAGATTCGTTTAACAGCAACGAGATGAATATCTCTAGGATCCGCTTGGAACCTTGCACATAAACATGTAGCATACATAATATCTGGTCTACTTGCAGTAAGATAGAGTAACGAGCCAATCATACCTCTGTAGCTTGTGACATCTACCTTAATGGAGTTTTCACATGGTCCAAGCTTGACAGCTGTAGTTGATGGAGTCCTTGCTGATGCAGAATCCTCTAGATTGTACTTTTTGAGGAGTTCCTTGAGATACTTGGATTGACAAATAAATGTTCCATCTAACCTTTGATTTACTTGTAATCCAAGAAAGAACTTTAGCTCTCCCATCATGCTCATTTCAAACTTGCTGTGCATTAACTTAGCAAATCTCTTACAGAGATTATCATTAGTAGACCCAAATATTATATCATCCACATAGACTTGGACTAATATAGTATCATTCTTATGTTTTTTAGAAAAGAGAGTTTTGTCTATGACACCTCTAATAAAGCTATTTTCAATAAGAAATTCAGAGAGTGTGTCATACCATTTTCTTGGAGACTGTTTTAGCCCATAAATAGCCTTGAAAAGAAAGAAGACAAAATCCAAATGATCTGGATCTTCAAAACCAGGAGGTTGCTCTACATATACCTCTTCATCCAGCTTTCCATTCAGAAAGGCGCTCTTGACATCCATTTGATAAACTTTAAAGTTTGAGAATGCTGCGAATGCCAGAAATATCCTGATGGCCTCAAGTCTAGCCACTGGAGCATAGGTTTCATCATAATCAATGCCTTCAGCTTGAGAATACCCTTTTGCTACCAGTCTTTCCTTGTTTCTCGTAACCACACCATCTTCATCTAGTTTATTCCTGAATACCCACCTAGTACCAACAGCTTTCTTGTGTGTAGGTCTAGGTACTAGTTTCCAGACTTGTTGACTTTCAAACTGATTGAGCTCATCTTGCATAGCAATCACCCAATCTGGATCAGTTAGTGCTTCTTCAATCTTCTTAGGTTCCATCTCAGAAAGAAATCCTGAGAACAGACACTCATTTTGAGTAGCACGTCTAGTTCTGACTCCAACATCTGGATCACCAATAATCAACTCAAAAGGGTGAGCTTTATTCCAGACAGTCTGTCTTGGAAGATTTGATCTTGATAATTCTCCTTGAAATTCATTGTGATGTTGTGTCCTACTAGATGATCCTTCAGTATCTCCCCCTGAGTTGTTGCCATGTTGACTTGAAGATTCTCCGTCAGTAGCAGTGGTATCTTCATTGTTGCCAAAGTTTCCATCACTATTACCTTGAGTATCATCATGATTAACAGGTTCTTCACCAGCAACAACCTCAGGTTCTTGACCATGTTCTGATTCTGAATCTGACGTATCATCAAACTTCAGTTTCTCAGAAGGATCTTCAGTTTGGATACTAGGGAGTTTAGTGTCATCAAATGTAACATTGACACTTTCAGTTACTTTGTGTTGATCAATGATATACACTCTATATGATCTTCTTCCATATCCAACAAAAATACCCTCATATGCCTTTGCCTCGAACTTACCACGACGATCATCTCCATCCTTGAGCACGAAGCATCTGGCACCAAATACATGAAAGTATTTGATAGAAGGTTTCTGTTCATTCAAAATCTCATAAGGAGTTTTCATGAAGTCTTTGTTGATTAGAGTTCGATTCTGAGTATAACATGCAGTATTGACAGCTTCAGCCCAAAAGTACATTGGAAGACCTGATTCACTTAACATCGTTCTTGCAGCTTCAATCAATGTACGATTCTTCCTTTCTATCACTCCATTTTGCTGAGGGGTTCTAGGAGCTGAAAATTGTCCGGTAATCCCTTTGTCTGTACAGAATCCATTGAGAAGTGCATTCTTGAATTCTGTCCCATTATCTGACCTTATTGCTCTAACAGGGACGTTAGAATCTAACTCAATCATCTTGATATGATCAATCACAACTTGTGGTGTTTCATCCTTAAAGTGAAGAAATAAAACCCACGTATACTTGGAATAGTCATCAACTATCACAAGACAGTAACACTTCTTTGACATTGAAAGGATATTAACTGGACCAAATAAATCCATGTGCAATAATTGCAGAACACCAGTTATGGAAGATGTGTCAGTGCCTTTGTGACTTGCTTTCTTTGACTTTCCTTTCTGGCAAGCCTCACATAGTCCTTCTGGAGAGAATTCCAGCTGAGGCAGACCTCTTACCAATTCTCTTTTGACAAGAGAATTCATTGTTTTGAAATTGAGATGAGAAAGTCTCTTGTGCCATAGCCAACTCTCATCTGACGATGCCTTTGCATAGAAACAATTGACTTCAAGATTGCTTCCAAAGTTCATGTCAGCTACGAACAGATTTCCTTTCCGGATTCCCATTAAGGAGGGTTTTTCACTTTTCTTGTGCAGAATCTGACACTTCAGCTTGTCGAATAAAACATTGTAGCCGTTGTCACAGAACTGACTAATGCTAAGCAGATTGTGTTCAAGTCCTTGCACAACATATACATTTTCAATGATAACATTTCCAGCTAGCAAACAACCATATCCCTCCGTTAAACCTTTGCTGTTATCTCCAAAGGTAACCACTGGGCCAGCTTTCTCAACCACATTTGATAGCAGGGCTCTATCTCCGGTCATATGTCTTGACGATCCGCTGTCAAGAATCCACACTACCAGTTGTACATGTTTAATGCCCTCTTTTCTTGACGATGAGGTGCTTGCATCACTAGCCATGAGAGCAAGATTCCCAACTTCTTCATCTTCACTGTCAGTATCATCCCAGCTTCTTCCCTTTGCCAGGTAAGCCCTTTCAGATTTACTCTTCTGATTAGAATCGTAAGAGTTCTTCCTAGCTTGTTTTGGCTTCCTGCATTCTGTGGCAAAGTGTCCCAACTCATTACAGTTGAAGCATCGAATGGTGCTTCGATCAACCATCCCTGTTTTATACCCACCACTGCTGGTGTTAGAGGATGAAGATCCACCTTTCTGGAATCTGTTGTAGTTGGACTTGTACTTGAACTTGGGATTCCTTTTGAATCTGACATTTGAGAATCCCTTGACAATCAGGGCCATTGACTCATCCTCCAATTGCTCCAGTTCTTCCAAGGAATAATAATCATCTCCTGATTGATTTGTAGTAGGAGAATCAAATTCTGCTACTATCACATTATCTTCAACCTTGGAAGACTGTACCATTCTTTCTGACTGTTTAGATTGTTGTTGATATTGTGGTTGTTGTTGTTGTTCATCAGCTACTAGAGCAGTAGACGTGCTGACCACTCTTCCTTTCCCGTAAACTTCCTTCTGCTGAATCTGCTCCAACTCGTAAGTCTTTAACACACCATAGAGCCTTTCCAAAGAAATCTCACTCAGATCTCTTGCTTCTCTTATGGCAGTGATTCTATGTTCGAGATGAGTTGGCAGTGTTAAAAGGAACTTTTTGTTGACCTCCCTGATGGAATAGTATTTACCATTAATGTTCAGGTTGTTGATCAATGCATTGTACCTCTCAAACACTTCAGTGATTCCTTCCCCTGGATTGGATTTAAAGTATTCATACTCAGAGGTTAGGATTTCTAGTTTGTTCTCCCTAACTTCCTCTGTGCCTTCATTAATAATCTCAATAGTTTCCCAGATATGTTTGGAATCTTTACAATTCATCACATGTCTATTCATCAGGGGATTAAGGGAATCTACTAAGATTAATTGAAGGCTAGCATCCAGGGAGGCTTCTTCTATTTCAGCAGGAGAGAAGTCCTCAGGATCCTTCACATAAGTTCTCGCTTTGGTGATCACCACATCATTTTCTATTACCTCTGGTTCAATAACCATAGGAATTTTTGGACCCTTCTTCAACACTTGCAAATATTTGGGATTAGCAACCTGTAAAAACAGTAGCATCTTCTTCTTCCACATAACATAATTTTCTTTATCGAAAAGTGGAATTTTAACGGTTCCAACTTTTTGTGTAGTCATTATGAATTTTTTGAGTGAATAAAAAATTCAAGAAGTGAAAGAAACACAAAAGTCTAGGATCTAGATTTGTACGTTAATCAGAAGGCTCTGATACCAATTGTTAGGTCCCAATTTGTTTGTAGAAGGGGGGTTGAATGCAAACAATACCGTTTAATCGAATAAAATGCGGAATAAAATTATGAAACAAAATTCAAGTTAAATAAAACTTTTATTAAACTTGAAAGGTGTTACAACTACGGTATCGGTTACAAGGGATTAATCTCAAATCAATTATTACAAATCTAGAATAAATTCGACATGAACTTTTTCTATTTTTGTAATTAAAAGATCAAATGCTAAATGCGATTTGAGATTAAGTTCTAGGGATTTTAATCCGCTAGATTGATACACAAGAACAAGATAAATATTTCTAGTTGATTGGATATAACTTTACAATCTAGAAATTTAATCTTGAAGAAAAGCAGATGAAAAATAAAATGTTATGCTTTTGTTTTCTGCTCTTTTTTCTCTTGTGTGTTCTATTTTCTGTTTGATTGGATTCTGTAAGTGTTGATCAATAAAAGTCTTCTGCTGCTTTTATCAAACACCGAACTGAAAAATGTACTGGCATGACAATCTCTTTGGCCAGCAACACTTTCGGTATGACAATATTTACAACTAGCAAGACAATCAAAATGAACTAGCAAGACTTTCGGTATGACTATTGATTGTCATACCGATTGTCATATTAGTTCAAATAAATTGTCTTGCTGAATTAATAACAGATTTTAATCTAAACAAAAATTCTAATAAGACAATTAAATGTATTGGCATGACTTTCGGTATGACTATCAATTGTCATACCGATTGTCATACTAGTTCAAATGAATTGTCTTGTTTTGAATTTAAGCAGATTTTAAACCAATTAAAATCTTGTAAATCCTCAATATTAATTCTAAATTAATTAATCAATTTAATTCAATTAATAAATAAATTAATCTTTGCAGATATAATTTATTTTTTTAATTAAATTATATGACTTAATTAATTAATAGAGAATTAATACTAACCCTGAGCAACATCCATTCTTCTGACAATCTTCTGAAAATCACCGAGACTTATGAATCAATTCCGCCACTTCAATGCTGACACTCGATGTACTGTCTGGTTCATGAGTGACTAACTTCCGTGACGTTTCTTCATGTCTTGACTTTGATACTCTGATTAAATCCTTGTAATAAATGATACCCTGACGAGATCTCTGTCACTTGATTAAATCCACGATCTTGATTTATATCACTGAGGCATGATCAAATTCTTGAACTTCTTCCAGTGAATCTTCAAGTCTGCAGATGAACAATGTTTCTTTATCCTTTGACAGATGTTACTATGTGAGATCTCTCTGATGATAGATCCACTATTTACTTATTACATTCTTATTTGAGTTGAGTTAAATCCTCGAATAAACGAATAGGCTATGACATATGCCTTTCAAGGCACAAGTGAGGGTCAATAGGTTTTGGATAATTTAGGAAAGGCACATCGAGTTAGGGAGCCAAAATTTGAAGACTTTGTCTAGTTTTGCGACCAAGTGACTTAAGTGGTGAGTCGAGATCATCCAAGCCTAGTGTTGCATTATGGTATATATGGTGTTATTTGATATTAATATACGATATGTGATTATGTGGCTACGTGTGTACATTTGAAATATAAAGGTGGATATAAATTAGGTGCGTATAGGCCTAAGTGTCTTCCATGTTTAATTTCGGGTTGTAAATAGGTTAAGATGGTAAGAATATATTATAATGAGGATTATTATTATTTATGTAAGATCTCGAGATGAGGGAAAACTTGCCATAAAAGTCGAGTGAAGCTCCAGTTGCTCCTACCAGTCAGACCAGACCAGCCTATCTCAAGGCAAGTGATTCAACTTGACCTTCATATTTACTATAAACAGTTCATATATATCGATGCAATTATCCTGAGTCATTTTGATATGTTTAAATCAAGCGTATCTCTCGCTTATCTTTGAATTATATAGAAATGCCATGAACCCCCGAGTATGTATTGCAAGTAGTTCAAAAGTCTTTTCATGATAGTTAAATGCCATGATAAAATAAAGAGTTATTACATTAATTGATTGATCCTCTTGATTACCATGCTAATGATTCCTAAGTAATGATATCTCATCCTGATACTTGAATCCCTATAGAACCTTACCTTGATACCTGAAAGCCAAATATTTATCAAAGTTGTCCCTAATTGATTGATACCTCTCTTTCTTATCCTAAAGCTTGTCAATTCTGATATATCCTAAGCTAAAAATCATTTCTTCATACCTTAACACCCTTAGTATTCATGAAGCTTACATTCTTGATGATCCAGCACTTGAACCTTGATGAGAAACCATTGCTTTAAGCCCAATTTGGCACTTCCTTTCATGATATCCAATAGCCTCACTAAATTCCCTTGTCCAAACTTTGATACATGAAAACCATTCAGTTACCCTAATAGAGTTTAGTTTTGTGAATCATGGCTCTGAGATTTAGTACCATATTTCCCGTGTTTTGAGTTGATCTATAATCCCTTGATAAAAATGTTTACTGTTAAAAGAGACTTTGTTATAATTCGGCAACAGTTTTTTTAAAATAAATAAAATGTGGGTTTTCAGTCCCAAAGGGGGATAAATGTTTTCTTTGAATAGTGGATCTGGACTGAGACGCGAGTCCTTTCCACACTTATATTAGGCTTAAAAGTTGCCTAGGGATTCCCGTTAATGTTTTAGAACCCAGCGAGGTTCGGGATTACTTCGCGGCTGATCACCGGCTGTAATCCGTAGCGTCATAAAATGATTTTGATTAAGACATGATTTTAAAATTGTTTTGATACAAGCAAAATGATGCCATCTCACATAGTTCTATCTCTCGTTATCATTAGTTATGTCTTTCCATTGTCATTCTTAAAAGTATATCTCAATTTATGTTGTGTGTCGTACTGTTAGCACTTGTTGAGCATTTGGCTCACTCCTTGCTTTACCCTGATATTACAGCTAGCAGCTATGGTTAGATTCAAGCAGACTGCCCGTAAGACCTGTGATGCTGATGCTTATGTTCGAGCTCAGGTAGAATAAGTAATAATAGCTGTGTGAGGACTCGGTATTTGTAATCAGATGTGATAGTTGGTAGTGTTGGGCTGTTCCAAACCCTAAACTGTAAGATCTTGGATTTGGTTGTGTATTCTTCATTAAAATGATGTAATAGCTATATTTATTTTGCTGTTTAAGTTGGGGGTGTGACATAATTTCTCTTGGGTTTAAAGATCACATTGGCCTTTGGAGATTTAATAGATGAAGATTGACCTCTTTCCATGTTCCCTAAGCTCATGTCATTTGTTGAAATTGGTCTCAATTGAGATAAATGAGAGAAGACTTAAGAACTACAGATTTGATTTTTTGACCTGATAGACTCTTCCATACATCTTTAACCTGTTCAACGGTTTTTGGAATCTGTTAAATGTTTCACTCAAGCCTTCTCCAAAAATTGAGTAAAAATACTCAAACTATTTTATGAGAAGTTGCATCTTATTTTCTCTGACTTGTTTAGATCCTTCACATAGAGTTTTGTTGATCAACTGATATTTCCACATCATTTGGATTAGCAGACTCTATGTTGATTAATCTAGGAACATCACAAGCTTCATTTTTCCAGTCATCCGATTCATCATCAAATACAAGAGCATCATTTTAGTCCCAATTTATGAGTCCTTGAATCTCTTTATCATCAAAAACCACATGAACTGATTTCATAACAATGTTAATTCTCATTTTATAGACTTAGTAGGCCTTGCCAGCTGCATACCCAACAAAAATTCCTTCATCTGCCTTGGCTTCAAACTTTCCAATGTTTTCTCCTTGATTTCTCATAACAAAACATTTACAACAAAAAACATGTAGAAAATCCAAGGTTGGTTTCTTCCCTTTTAACAGTTGATAGGGAGTTACACCATGAGCTTGATTTATCAAAAATATATTCTGAGTATAACATGCAGTGTTAATGGTTTTAGCTCAGAAGTAGGTGGGTAATTCAGATTCTCCAAGCATTGTCATTGCAGCTTCAATGAGAGTTCTATTTTTCCTTTCAACAACTCCATTTTTTGGGTAGTTCTTGGTGCAAAAACTCGTGATGGATGCCAACCTTTTCACAAAGTTCTTTCATGATAAAATTCTTAAACTCAGTTCCATTGTCACTTCTGATTTTTCTCACTTTTAAATCTAAACTATCGTTGACTATCTTGATGTGATTAATAATGATTTCACCGGCCTCATTATTTGAATGGTGGAAGAAGGTCCAAGAGAATTTAGAGAAATCATCAATAAACACAAGACAATATTTCTTCTTAGAGATAGACATGACATTGACTGGTGCAAATAAATCCATGTGAAGAAGTTATAAGGGTTTTTCAATTGAGGAGACCGTCCTACTTTTGAAAGAGGCTCTCTTTTGCTTACCAAGTTGACAAGCATCACGGAGACTATCCTTGGAGAATTCCAACTTTGGAATTCCTCTTACCATATCCTTCTTGATCAAATCATTCATTGTTGAAAAGTTTAGGTCAGGCGGCTTTTTATGCCACATCCAACCTTCATCAATAATTGCCTGACTGAGAAGACAAGTGATAGATTCAACATATGTTGAGTTAAAGTAAGCTACATACACATTACCTTTCCTGATTTTAGTCGATACCACTTTGTTATTTTTCTTGTTTGTAATAACACATGCTTCTAGATCAAGTTTACTTTATAACCTTTATCACAAAGTTGACTGACACTAAGAAAGTTATGCTTTAGTTCTTCAACTAATGTTACTTGATCAATGATGACATTTCCTTTAGAAATCAAGTCATATCCCATAGTTTACCTGTTGCTGTCATCTAAAAAGCTAATGTTTAGGACAACTTTCTCCTCCAACTCTATGAGCATTGATGAATTACCGGTCATGTATCTTGAACAGCCGCTATCCACATACCAGAGATTTTTCTTCTTTCCCTGATTGATTGATGGGCTAGCTTCAAGACCATCATCATTAGCCACTAGTACCATATTCACATATTTAGCTTCTTCATCAGAGTCATCTCCATCAGCATAGTCCTTTTTCTTAGTAATGAAAGCTTTCTTCTTCTTTTTTTGTCTCAAGAGATCAAAATATTTCTTCTTGTAATCGACAGCTTCACCACCTCTAGGATTCTTTGACTTTCTACATTCATTTACAAAGTGTCTAGATGTTCCATAATTGTAGCATTTGAATTTGGATTTATCAATCAAATTCATGTTAGTGTTGAACTCTTTGTTGAATGGCTTGGAGACATATTTTATTTTGAATTTCAAGTTAGAAAATCTTTTTGATAGAAAAACCATATGTTCATCCAACTCTTCTCGCTTATCTGTTAAAGATGAGTCACTCTCAATTTTAACAGCTTTAGCTTTTCCCTTAGATGATTTTGGTCTTGGTGCTGACAAAATCATCTAAGGGAAAAGCTAAAGCTGTTAAAATTGAGAGTGATTCATCTTTAATAAATGAGCTATTTCTTATTTATTTTTAGTGTGAGAATCATTGTTAATATAATTAACAAAGCCCTCATCTTGAGACATCAAGTGAAGCCTCGTCTTCACTTTTCAGTGAGAATAGAATTCCTTTTCCGGAAATGGAAGCTTCACACCAACATCCTTATTACCCATAATTGATTAAATAGCTTCAAGATCTTTAAACCCTCTGGAAGTTGAAGGCTTGCTCTGGTATCAATTGTCATTTACTAACTATCAATACTAGGGTATTTTGTAAAATGGGGGGTTGAATACAAATTATAAAGTTTAACTTTTTCAAACTTGAACAATTACAAAACTGAAATAAAAATACAAGACATAAAAATTTCAGGTATTTTATTTTTGACTTGCCTCCTGAGTTATATATTGAAAAAATAATATGTGCACATTACAAGAATTTCACAACTTCTTTTACAATGTTTCTCTCTGGTTCTCTCAACTAAGCTCTATAGAAAAAATATATTTCTTATTTATTAGAGAAGACACTGCTACAACTTGATTTATATAACACCAAGTTAAAAATTTTACTAGTCAATTTGACGCACGGTCTTCTAATTCTAGTAAGATTGCTTTTGCATTTTTTACCGTGAAGCTTTTCAAATGAGTCTAGATTTTATCTTGATGTATTGCTTTGAATGTTTCTTCTTCTTCAGATGCCATTATCACATTTACCTTTTATCTTGGCTTCCATTTTTAAATTGATATCTTTTATCAATCCATGTGCTTTATCAGATTTGATATATATGTTATGCCAAGTCATTGTTAATTGTTATTTGCTACTTTATCCATTGATAGTGTAATTTTCTTAGTAGTTGATGAGTTGATGCATTTAGTTGTTGATAGTCTTTTCTTCTTTTCTGTTGATAACTCACTTCACTTAGATAGAATTACATGGAATTTCATATTAACAATTAACCATTCTATTCTATTTATCCATTGAGTTAACTATGACCACATTATGAATAATTACATCAATGAGTATTTATTGAGATCTAAATGAAAATGCTGTAAAAACTTATAAGTTGATAAGTTGCCCTGTCAATAACTATTAGACAATGATAGTTAGTTGTTGACAGCTACATCTACTTAATGAGTGATTATGCTATATATTCTTTTATCATAAAACACATGTGATTCCTAACATAATACTCCCTAATAAAGTGTGCATAGTATAAAATGACACTTGAAAGAAATGGAGGTAGTAGAAATTTTAGTAGGCATGGTATATCATTTAGAGGAGATTTGGTAAATAGAGAAAATTATAACTCATTCTTATAAATAATTATGGGTAATGTTATTATGTGTTCTATCTCAATAAGGAGAACACTGCAGGCTTATATTTGCAAATGAAATGCGTGTGAATTTATTAAAAAACAATAGACATGGACCAGAAATAAGCCTTCCACCAAGCTTGTTCTCATAGATTGTTAGATATTGAATGCAACACAGGGGGGGTGAATGTGTTTCTTGGATTTTTAGCCTTTTTAAACTTGTTTGGATTATAGGTGAAAAAAGTAGTTAAGATATTGTAGAGATAATGTGTTTACAGAAATAATCAACAAGTACAGTATTTTCAAAACTCACTTAATTTGTATTAATTAAGTTGGTCTTGCTACAAATTTTGTGTGTTAGGTCACACACACTGTAGAAGGGGGTTGAATACAGTGTTTAGCACAATCAAATCGAATATAAGAACTCAAGTAACAGAAAACAGATTTTATTCAACACAATAAACTCTGTTACAATATGGAACTGTCCTCTCTCAGTGATGAACAAATTATCACGAGAGCTGCTAGAGTTACAAAGAAAAATAACTTCGATAATCGTAACACTTATAGTGTAAACTCTATGCCTATGTTTATATACTACACAGTTACAAGATAATCTTCTAATTGATATGGAATATAATTCTGCTTCCTAAAATATATCAACTAGTTATCTTTTCTTCCAAGTATTTTATTCTTCATAGAATTCCTTCTTCATGCACAATTCTTTTTGTCTTAGTCTCGATCTTATTTCCTTTCAATCAGCCGCCTGCCTTATCTGAAAGTCATCTTAAGTCCTGATATTATCTCCTGAGAAATATCTTCTGAACCTTAAGTTCCGATAACTTAAGTTCTGATATCTTAAGTTCTGTCTTCAATATAAGTGTTGATTTCCAGTTAAGTATTGATTTGTCCTGTAATATAAGATCTGAAAACTAAACACAAATCATATTACACATGACATTATCAAATATATCTAACAATCTCCCCCAACTTGTAAATTAGCATAATATACAAGTTCAACAGATATTTGATGATGTCAAAAATATTAAGTACAAATGCATGAGAATTTTTCCAGATAACTATAACTTACAGTCCTTTCAGCTTTACCATCTTTAACTTCTGATAACAGCTTCAGTCTGTATAAACTTCAGAATTAATGTAGTTGTAGATCTTTGACTTGGCTTCAACTTTCAATTTCTTCTGATCTCTTTGATATCAGGAGTTGTCCTGAGATAGTTCTTCAACAAACATCTCTCTGCATATTCAAGTTCATTGACCATCCTCCTTTTAGCATTTACCAATTCAGCTGTATCTTCTCCAGTTTGAAAAATAGCTGCTCAGAGATCATTTATCTTAGCTTTTCTTATCTCCTGATCTAGTCTTATCAGATATACCCGACCCCCTCAAAAAGAAAATTTTTATAGGCTTCATATCGACAATATCACCCCTGTGATCTCTGTACTTGGGACAATATGTGCTGTCAGACTTTACTGAATAAACTTCTTCTGTCTTTGAATTTGAGACTTTAAATATCCTGCAGCACTATCTGTTAATCTGTCTTTCACTTGAAGTAGGAATAGAACATGTTCCAGTTCCTCAAAATACTTCAGTGGTATAGCATTTTTCTTAATTTGGTATACCCTTCCATCTGTCATAAAATATAACAAGATATGTTCTTTCAAGAAGGTATGGTAAACCATTTGTACAGATTCAAGTCGATTCAATCTTTCAGGAGTTGCTCCAACACCTGGTTCACTTAAGGAAGTTGGATCATTGGTTGTGTTATGTACTCTTCTTTCATCAGAACTACCCAACCCAGATTTATCTCTTGTTTCCTTTCCTGTAACAACTCTTGCTTTAAAACCACTTGTTGCAGTCTTCAAAGATTGAGTCTATTTAACTTTGATGAATCCTGGTAGAAGTTTCTTTGAAAGTTTAACATGAGCAATGTCAGAGGTTTCCTTTTCCTTATCTTCTGATATCAAGCCAACTTGAGCTATGTCATAGGTTGCTTGCTTTACTGTCATATCAGAACTTACTAAATCTTGACTCTGAACAACATGAGCCATGTTAGAGGTTGTTTGAAAAATCTTCTTATGCATCAGAGTAAGATTAACATCTGCTTCATCATCAATTATTTCTTCATCCATGACTGGCATATAAACCTTTACAGGTTCATCAACTTTTTCTTTGCCCTTGGACCTTGGATCAATTTCCATTTTTGATTTGGCCTTGATTACCTCAGAACTTGTTCTTTCCTTTATCATAATACCCTTAGGTTTTGGAAATTTCTTTTCAACAACAGAAGCTTCAGACTTTGTCTTGACACCTTCTGCTTTGAGTCTAGCTTCTTCTTCCTTTAGACTCTCAAAGTCCATTCCTGGATTTTCTTTAAGAAATAACTGGTTTAAAATTTCTTCATCAAGTTCTAGATATCCACCAGAATTTATCCTTTTACCAGTATCAGAACTTATTCTTCTCCCAGTATCAGTACTTGTTCCTTGACTTGTAATTCTAGCTTTACTTGACGAAAGTCCTTTGCCTTGACCTTGACCTCTACCCTTATCAGAGTTTCCCTGATCATCATTTCCATCATCCTTTCCTTTCAGTGTCTGAATAGATTTGCATTTGGACTTAATCACTTTCTCCCCTTTTGGCATCAGCAGGTAATAGAAGAGAGACAAGCAATTCTACTGAGGATTGGATCTCATTGAGTTGACTTTGGTGAGAAGATTGATTTTTCATAATTTCTTCAATTTGAGCTTGTTGCTTCTCCTGAGTTTTCTCAATGTAGGCAATTATGTCAAAGGCTGGCTTGAAAAATCTGTTCTTTTCAAGTTTCACATTCATATCTTGCTGGATTAGAGCTTCCTGAATTTTATTCACCTTGTCATGAGTTATTGAGTGTTGACCTTGAAGGTGCCTTGTACTCAATGCAGTAACTCTTAGCTGTGTCTTGAAATCATCATTTATCAGCATTTCATCAGATTTTGCAAGATGCTCAGCAAGAATCTTTTCAGAAGGTACAAAACTAACTGAGTTCCATTCTTTAGTCCACTCCTTTCCTCTAGGAGTTTCACTCCAAGGTACTGGTGCTTCCCCTGTAACAAACTTCTTGATTAAATCAGCTTTATGAAAAGTTTATTGAGGTGCATGTTCTGATGGACCAGCTGCATCAGCATCTAAATTTTCAGCAGCTTCACCAGTAGTTTCTTCATTAGCAGCATCAGAACTTGTAGATCCTGCAGTATCAGTATCCTCTGATAAAATAGCATTATGTGAGGCTATAGAGGCTTCAACATTTTCCTCTAAATTCTGATCTGCAGCTAGGTTCTGATCAACATTCAAAAGTGATGTTATTGGTGGAGTGAGTTGAATTAGTGGAGCTTCCAAGTACAAAACCTCAGGCACAATCAGGTTATGAATATCAATTTCAGCACTTGTACCTGGTTCTTCAGTATGTACTGGATTAACTTTAGGTGACATAGGAGGTGTAGGTATTTTAGCTTGAGCAGTTTCTGTTTGTGCAGTTTTTGTTTGTGCAGAATGAAGTAATTCAATAACAACTAGTTCTATTGAGATCAGAGATTCCTGATCCCCTTCCTTAGCTGCTTCCACTACATCTGAATCTGACTCAACTATGTCCCTATGAGCTCTCTGTTTCTTTAATTTCCTCAAAGGTGGAGACACTGTAGGAGTTTTATCATCAGAATTTAATTTTTTAAGTCTTTTGAGGGGCCTAGAACTCCCAGTTATAGTATCTTTCTGAGAAGAAACCTTCTCAGCTTCTACAATAACAGGTTCTGATATAGGAACCTGTTCCTCAGCATCTGATTCATCTCGCAAAATAATTCTCATTCTCTTCTGTTGAGTCTGAGGTACTTTCTTAGTCCTCTTGGGTTTGGAAGATGAAGGTTGCACTGTAGGATCTGAAGGCTGAGAAGTTTGAGGTGTTTGGAGGTGGTAGGTGCTGATGGATGAGGTTCTGATGGTTGGACATCAGGATATAATTCAGTATATTTAACTGGATCGTAGGTTGTTAAGGCTTGTTTGACAAATAAAGGAACTAGGTGGGGTCTTAACACAGCCTTCTTATTTTTAGTAGATAATAAGTCATTAAAAGCTCTTTTAGCTAGTCTGAATGATGAAATTAATTCGCTAGCAGAGTGGGTCTTATTATCACAACAAAAATTATAGATAAGTTGACAGAATCTAGTAAACTAAACAGTATTTCTATCTTTTGTCATTCTATCCCCAATAAACCCTAAGACAACACTTGCATAATCAAAATCAGTTTGATTTATGAGAGCATACCCGATTTGTTGGCTAAATATGGGGATTGCATCAAAATTAGAGCATTTGTTTGCAAAAGCCTTGGTTATGCAGTCAAAGAAGAAACTCCATTCCCTCCTTATGAAAGATCTCTCCAACTGATCCAGCTTTGCCAATGTCCTCTCATACCCCAGACTAGCCATCATGTTTTGAAGAACTGGCTCTTCAACAGTAGAATAAACACAGTTCTCAGGCAGCTACAGTGCTTGTCGGACCGTAGCCAATGTCACAACATACTCATCCTCCCTTGATGAAAAAATAATACTTGGGGACCCTTGAGCACCACCATCATCATATACTCCGCTTCTCCGGAACTCCAGTACTTGAGTACCAGAGACTGCTTCAGGTGCGGTCAGAGCGTACCCAATATCAGAACTAGCAAGAAAGTCCTGAATGAAGTGAAGTTCTGATGGGGCTTCTGACTTGCTAAGAATAGCGAAGAAGTTATTAGGAACAAACATAGCTCCATCAAAAATTATGTCTTTTGGTGCCATCTCTGTAAGAAATTAAGTGAATAAGAGAATGTTTGCAAAGTGTTTGTAAAAAAAATCCCGAGAGAAAAACAGCTTCAGAAAATAAAAGAGAGAGAGAGAGAGAGAAAGTAAAAGAGATTTTGAATAGAAAAGTAAGGAAAAGATTAGAAAATCTTTTATCTCTCATATATATACTCTCTTCACTCAATAGTCATATTTTTGAAGCATGGGATACACTTTACACCTGGCACCATGTGAACAGTCAGTAAACGGTTAGAATGAGAGTTAATGGGCACGTAAAATAAGCAATAATTACCGTGCACATGCAGTTTTTCAGGACATACACGTTAACTACTAACCCACAATGATTATGACTGTTTTATCTCACATTAACCAATATTCTATAAAAATATTATCGTTCAAGTAATGACCAAAAAAAACCAAGTAAATAAATACTGCCACGTAAGCATCAAAACTTGATTATTATCAGGATTTAAAGGTCATCAGAATATGGCTTCTTAACTCAAAAAGTAAATGTGTATTCCTGTAATTCTTCACACAAATACTGATATGGTTTTATCAGAACTTAATCATCAGAACTTCCATCAGAACTTGTCCTCAGAATTTATGCAAACTGACACATAAACTGTTCATCTAAAATAACATTGATCACCACAGTAATTTTCATTATTCATATGGATAGTAAGTGTGTGCATTAAGCTAAATATCAGACAAAGAGTATAGTCTGATTCACTTCAGTACATCTTAGAAATAAGGCACAACTAAGAACTTTACTTGAAATATGTCATATTCTGAAGTCTACTTTAGAATGAGTTCATGCATGAGTCCACCTCAACTATTTTATGCTCATTTTATGCATCTTTTGAAATTTTATTTTACAGTGGATTCTCAGTGTAAGTGAGTCACGACTGCTTATCAGAATTTATGCTGTTTATCTGAGTATTTCTCCAGTAATCATAGAGTGTAAAAAGTCACCAAGAAAATTTTGTTATGCTTTTCTAATGCATATTATTTAATACCAGCAATGCACTTGGGTCTTCCCTTCCACATTTTTACTCTAGATCTCAAAGGAGTACCTGGTTTTTATTTCTTTTCTTTTATTTTTCTTTTGATAAGTGAGGCTTATCAGCACTTAGTACATTCACCAGATTTACTAACATCAGAACTTAACAAATAAGAAGCACTATTCTAGTTTTTGACTTAGTAATAAGATACACAAAGTAAACTTCAACTAAGCTCAATATCAGAATTTGCTTGTGTTAAAAGATTTCCACATAAATAATTACTTCAAACATGGGATCTTTAGTATATTAAAGATTACTAGGTCAGCATCTAGCACAGTTATCCTTATTGGATTGAATAGTCACAGAAACATTCATATCACTATCAGAGTTTAGAAATTCTCATCAGACAACAATCAGCACTCAAGAAATTTTCAATTTAAGCACAGAATACACAAAGATAATAATATTTGTAAATACTGATCATTAAATCTGATGTATCAGAACATAAACTAAGCAGATTTAGAGAAAAAACCTGAAACCATTCCAAGTTCATTTACCAATCTTGTAAAAGTAGCTTCACACAGTTCTTTTATGAAGATATCTGCTAGTTATTGATCTGTGGGAACAAAATGCAATTCCACTGTACCTTCATCCACATGTTCCCTTATGAAATGGTACCTAATGCTAATGTGCTTTGTCATTGAGTGCTAAACTGGATTACCTGTCATAGAAATAGCACTTTGATTATCACAGTAAATAGGGATTTTAGAAAATTCTAACCCATAATCCAGTAACTGATTCTTCATCCAAAGAATCTGTGCACAACAGCTTCCTGCAGCAATGTATTCTGCTTCTGCAGTTGATGTGGAAATCGACTTCTGTTTCTTGCTGAACCAAGAAACCAATCTGCCTCCAAGAAATTGGCAGCTTCCACTTGTGCTTTTCCTGTCAATTTTGCATCCTACAAAATCTGCATCTGAGTAACCTATTAGCTTAAAGTCTGATTCTCTAAGATACCACAATCCCAGATCAGCTGTACCCTTAAGGTACTTGAAAATTATTTTCACAGCTGTTAAGTGAAGTTCTCTTGGATCTGCTTGAAATCTTGCACAAAGACAGGTAGCATACATGATATCAGGTCTACTTGCAGTTAGATAGAGTAGTGAGCCAATCATACCTCTGTAATCAGTAATATCTACTGATTTACCAGTATCCTTATCCAACTTAGTTACAGTGGCCATAGGAGTGGATGCACTTGAACAATCCTGCATTCCAAATTTCTTCAACAAATTTCTGGTGTACTTAGATTGACAAATAAAAGTTCCTTCTTCATTCTGCTTGACTTGAAGGCCCAGAAAATAGTTAAGTTCTCCCATCATACTCATTTGATATCTTGACTGCATCAGTTTGGAAAACTTCGTACAAAGTCTGTCATTTATAGAACCAAAAATGATATCATCAATATATATTTGCACCTAAAGTAAGTCCTTACCATGGTTGAGGTAGAACAGTGTTTTGTCAATAGTTCCTCTGTTAAATCCACTTTCCAGAAGAAACTGAGCTAAAGTCTCATACCATGCTCTTGGAGCTTGCTTAAGGCCATAAAGTGCTTTATCAATCCTGTAGAAATGATTGGAAAATTTGGGATCTACAAAGCCTGGAGGTTGTTCAACATATACTTCCTCTTCCAATTCTCAAATAAGAAAAGCACTTTTCACATCCATTTGAAAGACTTTAAACTTCTTGTGAACATCATAAGCCAAAAATATTCTTATGGCTTCCAATCTAGCAACTGGTGCAAATGTTTCATCATAATTAATTCCCTCCTGTTGAGAGTATCCTTTTGCAACCAGCCTTGATTTGTTCCTTGTAATTATGCCATCACTATCAGTTTTTTTTCTGAACACCCATTTTGTACCAACAACTGCTCTGTTCCTTGGTCTTGGCACTAGGGTCCAGACTTTATTTCTTTCAAATTCATTTAACTCTTCTTACATTACTTGCACCCAATCAGCATCTTGAAGCGCTTCTTCCACTTTCTTTGGTTCAGTCTGAGAAAGAAAAGAATGATAAAGACATTCATTTGATGTAGCTATTCTAGTTCTGACACCTGCATCAGGATTTCCAATAATTAAGTCAGGTGTATGTGCTTTAGTCCACTTCCTTGCAGATGGAAGGTTTTCTCTAGAACTGGATGCTCCCCCATGATCCATGTTGTCTCCATCAACATTTTCTGATGCTCCCCCTGAAATTATGCTCTCTGAGTTGGATCCTTCATTATTTGACTTTCCAGAAATATCAGAACATGAGTTTCCAGAATTATCAGAACTTGGCCCATCATAACTTGTAGAGCCTATTGTAGGTTCTGATGCTTCTAGAGGTGTGGTTGGATCTTCAGTATACTCCCCCTGCACAGGTGTATTTTCCTTAGGCGTAGTCACCACAGTTTCAATAACATTAGAGTTTAATCCATCAGAGTTTGCAGTATCAGGATTTGCAGAATCAGAATTTAAAACTTCATTCTCGAATCTCAGCTGATCATGATCATTGAAATCTTCAAGTCCAGTAATCTTCTTATCATCAAAAGAGACATTGATAGATTCCATGACAACCCTTGTTCTTAAATTATAGACTCTGAAGGCTTTTGTAGAAAGTGGATATCCAACAAAAATTCCTTTATCAGCTTTTAGATCAAATTTGGATAGCTATTCGGGATGAGTCTTAAGAAAAAAACACTTGCATCCAAATACATGAAAATACTTCAGATTTGGCTTTTTTTTCTTCACCATCTCATATGGTGTTTTTCCATGCTTGTTAATGAGTGTTGCATTCTGAGTAAAACAAGCAGTATGCATAGTTTCAGCCCAAAAGTAGGTTGGCAACTTTGCTTCATCAAGCATAGTTCGTGCAGCTTCAATAAGAGTTCTATTCTTTCTTTTAATAACTCCATTTTGCTGTGGAGTTCCAGGAGCATAAAATTACTGCTTTATTCCATGGTCTTTGCAGAATTCTTTCATAATCAAATTCTTGAACTCAGTTCCATTATCACTCCTTATGATCTTCACAGAATCTTTGACCAATTTATCCAGTTGCTTGACATGATCAATCAAGATAGATGCAGTTTCACTTTTTGTGTACAGGAGATACACCCATGTGTATCTGGTGAACTCATCCACTATGACCATAGCATATTTCTTCTTTGCAATAGACATGACATTAACTGGACCAAATAGATCAACATGTAGTAGGTGATAAGGCTCAAGAATTGATGATTCAGTCTTGCTCTTGAATGAAGATTTTCTTTGTTTTACCTTCTAACATGAACCACAAAGGCCATCAGGAGAAAATACTGATTTTGGCAGTCCTCTCACAAGATCTTTCTTGACTAGTTCATTTATATTGTTGAAATTTAAATGAGAGAGTTTCTTGTGACAATTCCAGCTTTCTTCAATTGATGCTCTACTCAACAGACAGATTGCAGAACCATCAGTACTTGTTGAAAGCTTGGCTTCATAAATGTTACCATGTCTGTATCCTTTCAGAACAACTTTGCTATAGATTTGCTTACAACTTCACACTGTTCTTCAAAGAAATCCACATGATAACCTCTGCCACAGATTTGACTCACACTTAGCAGATTGTGTTTAAGTCCCGAGACCAGAGCTACTTTTTCAATGATGACATTCCCAAGATTGATATTGCCATATCCCAGAGTTTTTCTAATGTTGCCATCTTCATAAGAAACACCTAGGCCAGCTTTCTCCACAAAGTCTGATAGCAGGGCTTTATTTCCAGTCATATGTCCTGAACATCCATTGTCCAGAACTAGGATGTTCTTCCTATTGCCCTACAATCACAAAGACCGCTAATGATTAGTTTTAAGGACCCAGACTTGCTTGGATCCTTTGGCCTTTTTAAGTTTGTTAATATTTGCAGCGGAAGCATCAGAGTTTATGTTAACAGTTTTATTATCCGAATTTGCAATATCAGACTTTGCATTAGAACTTACACTAGAAGGAATAATGCTAACTTTCTTTACAGAAGGTTTTATTTGATAATAATCATAGTACAAACTATGATATTCCTTACAAGTATAAATAGAATGTCATAAACTACCATAATGAAAACAAGGATTTTGTGGCTTATATCTAATAGACTGACTTTTAACTCCTGATTGGTAAGGAGTTTATATTCTTATTCTTCCTGCAAAAAGAAGTCAGATGGTTAGAATTTCCACAGTTATGACATGTTTTTCTAGGAGCATTAGGAATAGGCTTATAATTGTTACTTTTGTTTACACCTTCCTTTACATTCCTATTTTTCCTAGGTGGCTTTACATTGTTTACATTCTTAACATCTTTCAGCTTATGCTTAAGCTGCTTCTTAGTCATTAAGACTATGTTAACTTCGGTTGGCTTATCCTGTTTAGGTTTGTCAGAAGATATTTTCTCCTTAACTTCTGATTTATCAATATCAGACTTTGCAGTTACAAACTTAACAGAATTTACCTTTGGTTTTTGTTTAACAACTATAGGCTCAGTTTATACAGTTCCCTTACTGTTCTTGTCATCTCCATAACCTAAGCCCTCTTTCCAGTTTCCACTACTGAGAATATCCTGAGTTGCTTTACCAGAGTTAGTCCAAGTCCTGATAATCTCTCTTTCCTTTTCTAACTCAGTTTTTAGAGATTCATTCATTTTTAACACTTCATCCCTAACATAAAAGGCATCATCTCTATCTTTCTGAGTTTGATGGAACATGACTAACTCCTTTTCTAAATAATCATTCCTCTTTTTATAAGCAAGATTTTCAGAAGTTAATCTTTCACATGTTAAAGTTTGATCTTTATAACTAATGAACATGGTTTTAAGATATCTTCTCAACTCAGTAATATCATCAGTATGAAAGGCATAAGTAGTTTGAGGTACCTTTAAGTCAGCAGTATCAGAACTGCTATCAGCATTTGCCATCAAGGCATAGTTTTCCTGATCCTCAGAATCTGAAGCATCTGACCAGTTTTTCTTCTTTGTGACAAGAGCCTTTCCTTTGTCACTTTTCCCTTTTCTGCAATCTGGAGATATGTGGCCTTTCTCACCACAGTTGTAGCATTTAACATTTGAATAATCTCCTCTGTCAGACTTTCCTCCTTTGCCTTCAGATTTTCTGAAACCTTTCTTTTCAGAACTTGCACCTTTCCTGGAAAATTTCTTTCCTCTCCTGAATTTTCTGTACGCAATCTTAGTGATCCCTTTCACCATAAGAGCACACAGCTTCATCATCTTCTCATCAGGGTCCATCTCAGGTATACTTTCAGTTTCTAAGTCATCATCACTATCAGAACTTGATGACTCGGTATCAGACTTTGTGATGAGAGCCTTTCCCTTGGCTTTCCTAGAGGCAGCTTCTTTGGAACTTTCCTCCTCAGCCACAAAGGCAACTATTCTTGACTTTCTTCCATTCCTCTTGCTTCTCTGTTCCATCTCAAGTTCATGAATCTTGAGCATCCCATAAATTTCATCAAGAGTTGTTTCATCAAGATTATAGTTGTCTCTTATTATTGTGGCCTTCAAATCCCATTATTCAGGAAGAGCTAACAGGAACTTAAGATTTGAATCTTCAATATCATACTCTTTGTCAACTAGTGACAAATCATTCAAGAGTTTGATAAATCTGTCATATAAATCAGTTAATGACTCATCAGGCTTTGAGTCAAAGTGCTCATACTCTTGAGTGAGTATTGTCTTCCTGTTCTTCTTAATTGAATCAGTTCCCTGACACCTTGTTTCCAAAGCATCCCATATCTCTTTTGCAGTCTTGCAGTTAATTACCCTGTTTGACAAGACATTATCAATGGCACTATGCAGCAAGTGTCTTACCTTTGCATCCTTTGCAATCGATGAGATATCTTCAGCAGTGTAGTCACTTTTCTCCTTTGATACAGACTTTGCTAGCTGACCTGCAACTTCCACAGAGAGTTTGGTTGGCATATGTGGTCCTTCATAAATCCTGTCGAGATATTCTGGATCTGTAGCTTCCAGAAACATAGCCATCTTCACTTTCCATATGGAATACTCAGAAGATTTCAACATGGGAACTCTTATAGTCTCATATCGACTATGAGTTACAGTTTTTGGAGGTTCTTCAGTTTTGGTGGGCTTGGTTGGAGTTTCTTCTTCAGATATGATTGATTTTTGGATCTTAAACTGTCTGTGTGTTAACAGAAGGCTCTGATACCACTTGTTAGGTCACACACATTGTAGAAGGGGTTGAATATAGTGTTTAGCACAATCAAATCGAATATAAGAACCCAAGTAACAGAAAACAGATTTTATTCAACACAATAAACTATGTTATAATATGGAACTGTCATCTCTCAGTGATGAAAAAATTATCACGAGAGTTGCTAGAGTTAAAAAGAATAATAACTTCGATAATGGTAACACTTATAGTGTAAACTCTATGCCTGTGTTTATATACTATATAGTTACAAGATAATCTTCTAATTGATATGGAATATAATTCTGCTTCCTAAAATATATCAACTAGTTATCTTTTCTTCCAAGTATTCTATTATTCATATAATTCCTTCTTCATGCACAATTCTTTCTGTCTTAGTCTCGATCTTTTTTCCTTTCAATCAGCCGCCTGCCTTATCTGAAAGTCATCTTAAGTCCTGATATTATCTCCTGATAAACATCTTCTGAACCTTAAGTTCCGATAACTTAAGTTTTGATATCTTAAGTTTTGTCTTCAGTATAAGTGCTGATTTCCAGTTAAGTATTGATTTGTCCTGTAATGTAAGATCTAAAAAATAAACATAAATCATATTACACATGACATTATCAAATATATCTAACATTGTGTTCTTAAGAAAATAAGAACTCGGCTTCTATCTTGAGAGAATACAAGAAAATTTAGATCTGTTTGTTACATGTAAACTAAGGACCCGTGCATGCTTTATAGACTAACAGCACGGGTTTTACAAGACTTGCACTAAAATGTACTAAACTACTTTCTAAACCAACCTTTTTCCAATTTTCATTTCTAGATTAGCAAATATGTGCAGAATCTTACAGGTTTGTGACCACCCTTTGTCCAGTTAATCTTGGCTCTTGATCTTTTATTCTTCCAGTTACTTTGTAGACTTTTCAATCTAGTGAATAGATCATTTACTGACTGATAATCTTGAATCTTGAACTTGTCTTTATATTTATTTGATAAGTAAGTCGAGATCTCCAGTTTTTTCTATAGAGAAGTGACATCTCGATAAGTATAATGACTTATCGAGATCTCTGAGTTCTCTATAGGTCTACTTGACTTGTCGAGATCTCTAGATCATTGCATATGAAATGACTTGTCGATATGTCTGAGATCTCTACATGTAGAATTGACTTATCGATATCTCTAAGATCTCTATATACACATTTTGACTTGTCGATATCTCTGAGATCTCTATATGAGAAACTGACTAGTCAATATCTCCAATTCTTCACATCTTAATTTGACTTGCCGATATCTCGGAGTTCTCTATATGCAAAAATGACTTGTCGATATCTTCAGTTCTCTACATCTCCATTTGACTTGTCGATATCTCTGAGACTTCTCTATAAGTCATTTTGGACTTCTCGATAAGTCATTATGGACTTCTCGAATGATTTCTCGATCTGTGACTTATTGATATCTTGACTTAGAACATTTTTCATAAAACAAATTTATTCAACTCCAAGCTTCTACACTTTTCTCTAAGGCATGATCATGGATTGATCTTCTTCCAGAGTTAATTTCTTAGCTTGAATCTATTCACATAAAAATCCCCCACTCTAATCTCCTGACCATTTTTATAGACTCAAGAAATATAATATAGAATACAAAATAGTTAGCAAACAACTTAATCTTAGGATTATCAATATGACTTAATCTTGTTATTGTACAGGCATGTCTTGCACAACAATCTCCCCTAATTTGTGAGAAGATTGCTTATCACAAATTTATGCCTGATAACAAGACTAACTATGGCGCCCTCCAAACCCAGGTCAGAAGTTTGGGGTCCATACGCATATACACCTTATATATAAACCTGCTTATAATAATAATAAAGATAATAATATGCAATGACCCTACTTACCAACTTCCACGGATCGCAATAGGTTAAAGTATGCACACAAGCCACACACACACATACTTATATTACAAATGTTCAATCCCAACTATTCAAACTTACAACTGAATATTAAACATTCTTACAACTTCTTAAACTTAAACTATTCCAAACGTCTTCAGCTAGCTTATTCCTCTTAACCTGGAATCCTAGCTTGCGCACTGGATTGGGGATCCTCACTACCAATAGGTTCCTTCTTAACTGGAAAAGAATATAAACAGAATCGCACAAATGAGCTAACTAGCTCAGCAAGTCACATTGATAATACTGAGATTAAATAATGATCAAGTGAAATGATTTAAGGTATCAAGTTTATGGTTAAGAAATAAATTAAAATTGGATATTAAGTTTTCATTTTAAAAACCAAGGTTAGGCTGCTGATCACTCATGCACTAACCCCGAGCAAAGCACACAGCTCTACTCTAATTACTGGATCCAAGGCACATATTGGCCTAACTTGACCACCAATCTGGTCTGACCACGAATCTGGTCCATAATTTTATAAAAAAACCAATTCTATAATAATAACAGAATAAACAATGTAATGCAATAAATAGAATCGTAAGCAATATTGGGTTTCAAGCATAAGATGATCTATAATCTTTATAGGGGAATAATATAGCAAATACAAGGATTAGCTATCAGCCAGTACAGGAATTGGATAACAAAAGAATCAAAGTCTTTTGGTTATGAGGATTTGGTCTTTCAATGTATAAGGTATAAAGGTTTGAGCGTTAAACAATTTCGGTTCAATAATTGGTATTTAGTTTGTATGTTGTGGGGTAGTATTGTATATCTGTGGTTCGTATCTGGGTATTCAACAATCAGTGGTTCCAAAAGAATAAGGCTTACGGCTCAAAGATCAATAAGTGGAATCAAGGTTTAGGGTTCAGTGTTTCAAAGTATTTGCAATATAAAACAGAACTATCAATCACTCACAATATATCTTGAGAAGGTTCAGAACACTTGCCTTGTCTTTATTCGCTAACACCTCACTTGCTTTCGATCACTATCTCTTATTCTTCGACTACTTCATTTCCTTTCCTAAGCATTGCCTCTTTTTCTCAAATATCACAAGCTTCTATCAACAGTTGTCTCGCTTGATTCTATTCGATATAAGCTTCTATCTACTCTTCGTTTCACCCAAATCCGATTTACGGATTGAAAGTTACGATTAAAACAATCAAATAATACACACATACGCATATAGCACATCAATCAATTCACATATAACACATAACATGTAAAATATTCGATGAGAATACTTTTTCAAAGAAGATTTGATGTTAAAATGATTTTTCGGATATTTAATACGAATTTTCAGAATTTAAACAATCATTTTAAAACAATAAATAGGGTTCGTTTGGCCGAATCTGGCTTTAAAATAATTTTATAATAAATATCGAGCCTTGAAAACAATTTATAATAATATTTTAAAGCTCGAAACTATTTTTCGGAATTTTTAAATCAAAATAAATAATTAAATCTAATTAAATAATTAATTAAAATTAATTAATAATAAATTAAATCAGTTAATCAATTAATTTTTGAATTAATTGACCAATTAACTAATTTATTATTAACTAAAATTAATTAACTAATTAATTCAGATTTATTTTTGAATTAATAATAATTTTTGGAATTAAAATAATAATTTTTAGAATTTTTAATAATTAAAACAAATTTCTGTAATTAAAATAAATAGAAAATATGATTTTTAAATATTTTTAAAACAGGAATCCTATTTTTGCAAAGTTTGGAAAGTTTAGGGATTAAATTGTATCGCTCTCAAAACTTCAAGGACCTATTTGCAATTTGTACATGTCCTCGTCGACTTCGCCGGAGTGTGGCCGGAGAACGCGATTTCGGCCACCTCAGGCCACCAAACTCTCCAGATTAAACTATACCTTTCCAGGAATCTGTTTATGCAATCAAAACACACAACCCTTTACAGAATTGGCCGAAAAATGATCAAGAAACTCGCTGTCTCCGGCGAGTTTTGTTTTCTTCAATTTGAGCAAACCATGAATCGTCTATTGTTAAGCTATACATGAATCGATTGCAAATTCAACCACGAACACGATGCAATCAAAAAACATCTAATAACCCCTGGGGAAGAATCCCCCAAATTTTAATTAGAACATGCATATAGGTTATAAACCCTAATTTTATAATTCGAAATTAAAACCTAATTTTGAACATGTTATTGAACTCCAAATCAGTCATATAATATATCAAAATCATCAGGAAGAAAATCTTTACAACATGAAATCATCAAATCATACAAACAATCTCTCGAACAAAAATTCATAATTTAAATCAAATTAATTCGAAAATAAATACAAATATAGAAAATAAACCTTTGATTCTGCAGTTAAACAAGCTCTGGAATCTGAAAGTACTCTTCAAATCCTTCATTTTGGTTACTCAAGCTTTCCAAACAGAGTTCGATAACACCTTAAAATTGAGGTTTGATTCTGAAGAACTTATATGAATATACTATTTTTCTCTGAAAATTATATAATTTACTGACTGCAAATAATTTTCTGTACAAAATAAAATACGGTAAGGTTATAATTACAGAATATTGGTACCCCGCTGGATCATACCGGATATAAAATAGTACATTTATTTGAGAAAACATATCCAAAACGGTACCGGTTTTGGGATAATTATCCAAATCTGTACATTTTGTACTGAGGTCTTGGTCCCAGCGCTTTGGTTACACGTATTACGAGATGATAATTATAATAGTTTAATAAAAAGATCTTGTTTCTCGAAAATACAATTTTTATCAATTTATCAAAACAAATTTTGTATCGAAAATATTATGTCGGGACCCGCACGGGGAAAACCCTACGCCGGATTGAAAAAGTCAAAACATTGAAAATGCTCGGAATATTACAATTAGGTTAGAAAGGAGTTCTCGGAAGAGTTTTGGGTTGTAAAAATGTAAAAACGGGTGAAGTCGGTTGGTTCCCAATTATACAAAATAATTTATAAATACTCGGAAAGATTATTTATTAAATCCTTAAATCCTTTATAAAATCATGAAACATCATAAAAATAAATAGAAGGATATGACAATTATCTACACTTTATTTTGGACATATAAGAATTAAAATACTCAAATTATATCATATTTAAATATCAAACACATATACCACTTAACAAATAATTCACGTAATAAACATAGAATATTTATTTATTAGCAAAAATAATTACACGTTACATCCCAGATATTACATCCTTCCCCCCTTAAAAGGATTCTGTCCTCAGAATCTCCTAAGAAAACAAATGAGGGTACTTTTCTATCATATCACTTTTTAACTCCCAGGTTGATTCTTCAACCTTTGGGTTTCTCCATAATACTCTTTCTAACTTTACCACTTTATTTCTCAACATTTTCTCTCTTTTCTCTAGAATCTCTATCAGACTCTCTACATACGACAAATCTCCTGAATTTATATCGGCTCATACTCAATTACATGCCTGGAGTCTGGATTATAATTCTTAAGCATTGATACGTGAAAAATATTGTGAATGTGCTCCATATACGGGGGTAACGCCAATTCGTAGGCTACCTTGCCGACACGCTTCAAAATTTCAAAAGGTCCGATGTATCCAGGACTCAGCTTTCCTTTCTTTCTAAATCTTGTCAATCCTTTCTACGGTGACACTTTCAGCAATACTAAATCTCCTTCTTCGAATTCCATATCCTTTTTTGATTGATCTTCGTACTTTCTCTGACGTTCTTGTGCTACAATTAACCTTTTCTAGAATAACTTCAACAACTTCCTTTGTCTGTTGCACCAATTCAGGTCCAAGTATCTTGCGTTCTCCTACTTCATCCCAATATACAGGAGATCAACATTTACATCCGTAAAGAGCTTCATAGGGTGGCATCCCAATACTGGCATGATAACTGTTGTTGTAGGAAAATTCTACCAAAGGTAAATGCTCGTCCCAGCTTCCTTTGAAATCAATTGCACAAACGTGTAACATGTCTTCAATTGTCTGATTCGTTCGTTCACTTTGGTCGTCCGTCTATGGATGGTAAGTTGTACTCATATTCAATCTGGTTTTCAAACATTCTTGGAAACTTCTCCAAAATCTCGAATTAAATTTTGGATCTCGGTCAGATACGATAGATCCCGGAACTCCATGACAAACTACTATCTCTTTCAGGTACATATGAACCAACTTGTCCAGTGAAAATCTTTCATTTAAAGACAGGAAATTAGCTGACTTGGTAAGTCTGTCTACTATAACCCAAATGGCATCGTGATTCGCTTTTGTCCTTGGTAATCCAACTATGAAATCCATGGCAATATGCTCCTACTTCCATTCTGGAATCTCTAATGGCTGTAATAATCCACTTGGTAAGAGGTGCTCTGCTTTGACCCTCTGACATGTGTAACATTTACAGACCCATTATGCAATCTCTCTCCTCATATCTGGCCACCAATAATTTTCCTTTAAATCTCTATACATTTTGGTACTTCCCGTATGGATTCAATATCTTGAATTATGAGCTTCCTATAAAATTTCATTCTTCAACTCTGACACTGATGGAATTCAAATCCTGGAAGAAAACCTGAGTATACCTTGATCATCCTTTAGTGTGCACAACTCTTTACCCACCAAACGATTGATGTCCTGATCCATTACTTCTTCTTGACACTTCTTGATCTTTTCTAATAATTCTGGTTGAAAAGTCATACCTTATATCTCTGCCTCTTCAGGCTTACAAACTCTGATTTCCAATTCCAATTTTGAAATTCCTTGTATAACTCCTCGGGTACTGATAACACATTAAACTTCTATTTTCGACTTAACGTGTCTGCCACAATATTTGCTTTGTCGGGGTGATAGTTAATCGTGCAATCGTAGTCCTTAATCAACTCCAACCATCTTCTCTGTCTCATGTTAAGCTTCTTTTGCGTGAATATTTACTTCAAACTTTTATGATCCATATAAATCTCGCATCTTTCTCCATATTGATAATGTCTCCAAATCTTTAAAGCGAATACTATGGCTGCTAGCTCCGAATCATGAGTAGGATACTTCTGCTCATGAGGTTTCAGTTGTCTCGATGCATATGCAATAACCTTGTCGTGCTGCATCAACACACAACCTAATCCCTTATGAGAAACATCACTATAGATTATAAAATTTCCTTGATCATCTGGAAGTGACAAAACAGGTGCCGCTTCAATTCCTGAATTTTGTTTTCACATTTTTCGTTCCATATAAACTTCTCATTCTTTTAAGTAAGCTTTGTCAAAGGCGTCACAATCTTCGAGAAATCTTGAACAAATCGTCAATAATATCCCGCTAATCCCAAGAAACTTCTCAATTCTGTTGGTGTTTTTGGTTTTTCCTAAATTGTAATAGCCTCGATCTTTGCCGGGTCCACTTTGATCCCTTCATTACTGACTATGTCTCCTAAGAACTGAACTTTCTGTAGCCAAAACTCGCACTTTGAGAACTTCGCATATAACTTTTCCTTTCTTAAAATTTCCAAAGATATCCTCAAATATTCTATATGGTCTTCTTCTATCTTCGAGTAAATCAAAATATCATCTATAAACACAATGAAAAACTTGTCCAAATATTCCTTGAAAATTATGTTCATCAAATCCATAAATGTTGTTGGGGCATTGGTTAATCCAAAAGATATCACTAAGAATTCATAATGTTCATACCTTGTTCTGAAAGCTGTCTTTGGTATTTCCAGCTTAATCTTCAATTGGTGATATCCCGATCTCAGATCAATCTTGGAGAAATACTTGGTTGTCACGCCCCCAACTTAAACAACAAATTAAATAAAACTATTACAACATTTTAAAAAGAAGTAAACATAACCAACTCCAAGATCTTACAGTTTAGGGTTTGGAACAGCCCAACACTACCATCTATTACAACTGATTTTAAATAGCGAGTCCTCACACAAAACTACTATCTCTTATTCTACATGAGCTCGAACATAAGCATCAGCATCACAGGACTTATGGGCAGTCTGCTTGAATCTAACCATAGCTGCTAGCTGTAATATCAGGGTAAAGCAAGGAGTGAGCCAAATGCTCAAAAAGTGCTAACAGTACGATACAAAACATAAATCGAGATATACATTAAAGAATGACAATTGAAAGACATAACCAATGATAACGAGGGATAAAACTATGGGTGATGGCATCATTTTTGCTTGTATCAAAACAATTTCAAAATCATGTCTTAATCAAAATTATTTTATGGCGCTACGGATTACAGCCGGTGATCAGCCGTGAAGTAATCCCGAACCTCGCTGGGTTCTAAAACATTAATGGGAATCCCTAGGCAACTTTTAAGCCTAATATAAGTGTGGAAAGGACTCGCGTCTCAGTCCAGATCCACCATTCAAAGAAAACATTTATCCCCCTTTGGGACTGAAAACCCACATTTTATTTATTTCAAAAACTGATACCGAATTATAACAAAATCTCTTTTTACAGTAAACATTTTTATCAAGGGATTATAGATCAACTCGAAACACGGGAAATATGGTACTAAATCTCAGGGCCATGATTCACAAAACTATGCTCTATTAAAGTATCTGAATGGTTTTCATATATCAAAGATTTAGACAAGGGGGTTTAGTGAGGCTATTGGATATTATAAAAGGGTAATGCCAAATTGGGCTTTAAGCAATGGTTTCTCATCAAGGTTCAAGTGCTGGATCATCAAGAATGTAAGCTTCATGAATACTAAGGGTGTTAAGGTATGCAGAAATGATCTTTAGCTCAGGATATATATATCAGAATTGTCAAGCTTTAGGATAAGAAAGAGGGTATCAATCAATGAGGAATCACGTTGGTAAGTATCTGACTATCAGAGTTCAAGGTAAGGTTCTATAGGGGTTCAAGTATCAGGATGAGATATTAATACTTAGGAATCATTAGCATGTTAATCAAGAGGATCAATCAAGTATTATAACAACTCTTTATTTTATCATGGCCTTCAACTATCATGAAAAGACTTTTGAACTACTTGCAATACGTACTCGAGGGTTCATGGCATCTCTATATAATTCAAAAATAAACATAAGATACGCTTGATTTAATATATCAAATGACACAGGATAGTTGTAGCAATGTATGAACTATTAGCAGTAAATATGAAGGTCAAGTTGAATCACTTGCCTTGAGAAAGGCTGGTCTGGTCTGACTGGTAGGAGCAACTGGAGCTTCACTCGACCTTTATGGCAAGTTTTCCCTCGTCACGAGATCCTACATAAATAATAATAATCCTCATTATAATATATTCTCACCATCTTAACCTATTTACAACCCGAAATTAAACACGGATGGCACTTAGGCCTATATGCACTTAATTTTATATTCACTTTTAAATTATAATAGCACACACATAGCCACATAATCACATATCATATATTAATACCAAATAACACCATATACACCATAATGCAACACTAGGCTTGGATGATCTCGACTCACAACTTAAGTCACTTGGTCCCTAAACTAGACAAAGTCTTCAAATTTTGGCTTCCTAACTCGATGTGCCTTTACTAAACTATCCAAAAACTATTGACCCTCACCTGTGCCTTTTTCTCTACTGACCTTATACTATCTTACAACTATGGTGGTCAACCTAAATCTCACTCCTAAGTGTTCTAAAACTATGTGATAAGTGAAAGTGCTCACTGGTGCAAATTTCAGAATGACAACTATGGTTTCTTGAGTGCATTAGACACTCTTAAACTACAATTTTTCCTTCAAAACTTTTATACAAGACTCTCCTGACCTAAGGGCATCTCCCAAACTTGATGTGGCTCAAGGGCCTGGCTTGGGCCTAAGCTAAAAGTCCAAGGTTCCCCTGTTTTTCTGGGCAGAAAACGCCCTGACTTGAATTAACTTGTGACACATGGTTCTAACTCATATCCTATGAACTATGGTTGGAAAAACTTCTCTGACACTCTCTCTAACCAAGGCCCAACAGGGCCTAATGAGGGCCTACCCATGACATGGTCAAATATCCCTATTTCTAAGTTGCAACAAAACTGTCCCATGCTGGACAGATTTTGTTATTCTACTTGTGAACCTAACCAAATGACATGCAAACCTCCAACCAACACCTAAAACCTTTTATATACTCCCAATAATAACTTCTGGTGGCTTGTGCCTCAAAGTGCACATCAATGACATGGTCAAAACTCACTCTAAACCTCAGGGTACTAAACTGATTTTCTGCAGAAATTATAACTCTCATTTCTCCAAGGTTTTGACTTGACAAACTCAACTACCAACAACCCAATACCCAAACCAAGACTTAATCATGGTGATCTACTGAACTAACTCCCTTATTCTCAAAATAACTTTGGTGGAGATCATCCTTACCTAAGGTGCAATTATGGCAAAACAAAAGAAACTACACTTCACAACTCACAAATCATCAAGTTTTTGAAACAACAAGATATACATTTTTATAAAAGATAACCACGAATTATTACCATGCATCAAGGAGCATTAATCAATATTAACACCTTATTCCTACTGAAATTAAAGCTTACTAACAAAATCTTTCCAAAT
Source organism: Apium graveolens (assembly GCF_009905375.1). NCBI lineage: Eukaryota > Viridiplantae > Streptophyta > Magnoliopsida > Apiales > Apiaceae > Apium > Apium graveolens. The sequence continues at coordinate 80,151,376 of NC_133654.1, forward strand.
AATCAAAATCTTCCAACATTCCAAGAGAAATTTACATGCATGCATGTCTTCCAGTTTTACCAATCAAAGCAACATGTTTTCTAAATATATATTACCATAAAATTGACATGCAAGCCTATAATAAGCTATATCTAGATGATCACTTAGCATGCAAAGGGTTTTATCAAGACTTCACTAAGATTTTCATGTTATCATCACAAAAACACACAAAGTGGAACATGACAACCAAAACACCATCCATTCGGCTCCTATCAAGTCATGGTCGAATGGATTAGGGTGAAAACAACAATTGCATGAGTGTAACATACTCATGTCTAGCCATTCTCAACCTTTTGCTACTATAACTCATGGTGAAAGCCTTGAATTCACAAGAATCAAGGATATTCACTTGGAGTTTTAACAACACACCACCATGCAAGGTCAACACATAAGTTTTTCTACTCTAAACTCTTAAGATATACAAGGACAACATGTAGGGAGTAGGATTACTTGATAATAGGATGATTGTTTGAGTGAGAAATGAAGAAAGAAGGGGATGGGGGCTCGGTTTTTGGGAATTGCCGAGAGGGGAGGGGGAAAAGCCGAGAGGGAGGGGAAGAAGGAGATGAGAGTGAAGTGGTGGGGTGAAGTGAAGTGATGATCACTTCTTTGAGTTGTTTTTATGTCTTGATTTGACTATAATGTGAGTGGGTTTGAGAAATGACAAGGGTATCCTTCTAGCTAGAACTAAGCTAACTTGCATGCAAGGTCAAGGAGGTAATTTGGCTACTAGTTCATGAGTTTGTGGGTTTGGAATTGTCATCTTTGTCCTTGAAAAGAATGAAAGGGTGGTTTGCATGCAAGGGCTTTCTTGTAATTTGCTAAATATGACAACTAAAATTTATAAAGATTTATTTTTATAAAATAAAATACAAGTTCAAAAATTATAAAATTTATATCATAAAATAACTTGGATTTTTAGAAATTTTATAAAACTACTTTTGAAATTTGTGAACAAATAACTTTTTAAAAAGATATTTATTCAAGGTTTAAGATATTCCTTATAAATCAAAAATGAAAGAAATAATTAAACTTTTGATTTGAAAAATCATATACCACATATCGAAAATTTAAGACGCAGATATTCTCATTCACACAAGCATACAATAGTTGAATATATTGGCATTCGGCTTTATAGTTACACCAAATTTTACAATTAATATCACACGGAAATGCCAGTTGTAACATCCTCTTCCCCTTAAGGGATTCTGTCCCCAGAATCTAAGAGAACAGATGAGGACCCTGGGAACGCATATCAGACTCTAACTCCCAAGTCGATTCTTCGACCTTAGGGTTCCTCCAAAGCACTTTTACTAACTTTACTGACTTATTTCTAAGGCTCTTCTCTTGCCAGTCAAGTATTTTAACTGGTTGCTCCACAAATGACAGGTCTGCCTGAATTTTTACAGGTTCATATTCTATCACATGGCTAGCGTCAGGATTATACTTCTTAAGCAACGACACATGGAACACATTATGCACATGCTGATACTGGGGTGGTAAGGCCAACTCGTAGGCCACCTTCCCTACTTGACTCAAAATTTCAAAAGGACCTATATATCTAGGTGTTAACTTCCCTTTCTTGCCAAATCTAGACAACCCTTTTCTGGGTGACACCTTCAACAAAACAGCTTCGCCAATTTGGAATTGAACATCCTTACACGTCGGATCCGCATACTTCCTCTGTCTATCTTGAGCAGCAAGCAGCCTTTTCTGAATTAACTTGACTGAATCATGCAACTGTTGTACCAATTCCGAGCCGAGAATTCTTCCTTCTCCTACTTCATCCTTAACTTGTTGGTGATCTACATTTTCGCCCGTACAAAGCTTCGTATGGTGGCATGCCGATACTGGAATGATAGCTATTGTTGTAAGAGAATTCAATCAACGGCAAGTGATCATCCCAACTTCCTGCAAAATCGATTGCACAATTGCGCAACATGTCTTCGATTGTTTGAATTGTCCTTTCGCTCTGACCATCAGTCTGCAGGTGGTATGTCGTGCTCATATTCAACTTCGTGCCAAGACATTCCTGAAATCGCTTCCAGAATCTCGAGTTAAATCGGGGATCTCTGTCTGAAACTATTGATACGGGTACTCCATATCTCAGCACGATTTCGCGCACATACAGGTGAACCAATTTGTCCAATGACGACTTCTCGTTTATTGGAAGGAAATGCGCCGACTTCGTAAGACGATCAACTATAATCCATATTGTGTCATGCCCGGATTTCGTTCGCGGTAGTCCTACTATAAAGTCCATAGCAATATTTTCCCATTTCCATTCTGGAATCTTCAGGGGTTGAATTAATCCGCTTGGTCGTTGATGTTCTGCCTTCACTTTCTGACAAGTATAACACTTCGCAACCCATTCTGCCACGTATCGCTTTATATTTGGCCACCAAAAGTTCTTCTTTAAGTCTCGATACATCTTGGTACTTCCCGGGTGGATTGAAAATTTCAAATTGTGGGCTTCGTGGAGGATCTCATTCTTTAATTCAGGTACATGAGGAATCCAAATTCTGGAAGAAAACCTTAGTATCCCTTGCTCATCCCTTTGAGTATTAATCTCCTCTCCAGATAACTGATTCTTCTCTTTCTCCATTACTTCTTGTGACACTTCTTTATCTTTTCCACTAGTGTTGGCTGAAAGGTCATTGCACGACAAACTTCCTCAACTTTTCCACAAGCACAAAGTTCCAGTTCAAATCTCTCGATTTCTTCAGATAACTCTTTTGATGTTATCATCATATTCAGTCTCTCCTTCCTACTTAGAGCATCGGCCACAACATTCGCCTTTCCATGATGGTAATTTATCGAGCAGTCATAGTCCTTGATCAATTCCAGCCATCTCCTCTGCCTCATATTGAGCTCCTTTTGAGTGAAAATGCACTTTAAACTCTTGTGATCCGTGTAGATTTCACACTTCTCTCCGTAGAGGTAATGTCTCCAAATCTTAAGTGCGAACACTATGGCGGCTAGTTCCAAGTCATGCGTCGGGTACTTTAACTCATGCGGTTTCAACTGTCTTGACGCATATGCGATCACTTTACTGTGTTGCATCAACACACAACCCAAACCCTTATGTGAAGCGTCGCTGAATATTACAAAGTTCCCTTGATCATCTGGTAGCACTAACACCGGAGTGGTTACCAATCTCTGTTTCAACTCTTGAAAGCTATCCTCACATTCTGCACTCCATTCGAACTTCTGATTCTTTCTGGTTAACTTGGTCAATGGCGTGGAGATTTTCGAAAAATCCTTGACGAACCTTCTATAGTATCCTGCCAACCCTAGAAAACTTCGCACTTCCGTAAGAGTCTTTGGCCTCTTCCAACTCATAACTGCCTCAATCTTTTCCGGATCCACTTTAACTCCTTCATTTCCAATGACATGCCCCAAAAATTGAACTTCCTTTAACCAAAACTAACATTTGGTAAACTTGGCATACAACTTCTCTTGACGAAGTATTTCCAATGCTATCCAGAGGTGCTGCTTATGTTCTTCTTCTGACTTTGAATAAATAAGGATGTCATCAATGAATACCATGACAAATTTGTCCAAATACTTCTTAAATACCCGATTCATCAGATTCATAAATGCGGCCGGAGCGGTTGTCAGTCCAAACGGCATTACTAAGAATTCATAATGCCCATATCTGGTCCTGAATGCGGTCTTGGGAATATCTTCTTCTTTGATCTTTAATTGATGGTGTCCCGATCTCAAATCAATCTTTGAAAAGCATTTTGTTCCCTTCAACTGGTCAAAAAGGTCATCTATTCTTGGTAGCGGGTAGCTGTTCTTGATCGTTACCTTATTCAACTCCCGATAGTCTATGCATAATCGCATACTCCCATCTTTCTTCTTTACAAACAGAACAGTTGCTCCCCATGGCGACGTACTTGGTCGTATCACTCCCTTATCCAACAATTCTTGTAGCTGGCTCGCCAACTCTTTCATTTCTGCTGGTGCCATCCTATATGGGGCCTTTGAAACTGGTTCCGTTCCTGGAGCAATGTTGATCTAGAACTCGATTTGTCGATCTGGTGGTAAGCCTGGTAGTTCATCGGGAAACACATCTGGGAACTCGTTAATTACAGGAATATCTTCTATGTTAGGGCTGCCTTTTTCTGAATCCACTACATAAGCTAGGAATGACTCACAACCTTTTCTAAGTAGCTTCTTAGCCTGAACAATTGTAAGAAATAGTTGTTCTTGCCTCTGCCCCTTAAATACTACCTTCTCTCCACTCTTCATCTTTAAAATACACTTTCTTGGTCTTACAATTAATCTGAGCATTATTCTCTCCTAACCAATCCATTCCTAAAATTATATTAAACTCTCCCAACTTGAAGAGTATCAAGTCGGTTGAAAACTTATACCCCGAAATATCAATCTCATACTTTGGACAAAATTGATTCACATGAATCTTCTCTTGGTTCGCAATTACCACATTTACTACCTCACTCATAATCATTTTATCACATTGGAGCTTATCAACAAAAGTTTATGATATGAAAGATCTTGTTGCTCCCGAATCAATCAATACTTTAGCTTTGACATTATTGAGTAAAAGTGTACCTGGTATCACCTCAGAATTCTGAACAGCATCCTTCATCTTCAGATCAAATGTCCTTGCTGTTGCTTGCAGGGTTGGTGTAGGTGGTGGAGGTAATGCCAATGCCTCAGCTGGCACGCTTGCACTGGTACTTGCCACGTTCATCAGAGCTTTGACTGGTCCAGTTTCCTTGCACTCCCTAGCTATGTGTCCAGTTCTCCCACACTTGTAACATGTAACTCCTGGCTTCGGTATCTTGTACTCATTTGCCAAATGTCCCTTCTGATTGCACCTATAACATGTCATGCTCAACTTATTACACACTCCGGGGTGCCTTCTTCCACAGTGCTTACATTCCGGTCACTGGAACCTGTTTTCTCCAACTTGCCCTTGGCTTGCCTGATTGTTCCCCTTCGATTCTTGCCTTTTGCCCAAATTTCCTTTCTTTTGAAAATTTCCGCCCTTATGGAAACCAATCCTCTTTACATTCCGATCTTGTGAACTTCCTGCTTCAGACTTTTCTCCATAAAATGGAACCTTCCTCTTCTTGTTATCCCTTTCTTTCCTTGACTGCATCCCATTATTCTCAATTAGAGCAGCTTTCTGTACTACTCCCGCGTAAGTTTCAAGCTCAAACATAGCCACTCTATCTCTGATCCAAGGCTCCAATCCTTGCTGAAATTTCTTTGCTTTTTCCTCCTCAGTGCTGGTATACTTTGTCACAAACCTTGACAACTCAGTAAACTTCTTCTCATACTCCAGTACAGTCATGTTCCCTTGCTTCAGCTCCAAAAATTTAACCTCCATCTGATTCTACATGTACTTAGGGTAATACTTGTCCAGAAATAACTTCTTAAATCTCTCCCAAGAAACCTGCTGAGTGACTTCCATAGCTTTTACTGATTCCCACCAATAGATGACTTCTCCCTTCAAGAAGTAAGTAGCATACGGCGTCTTCTGATCGTCTCCTAACTGTACCAACTCAAAAGCCCTTTCCATCTCCTTGTTCCATGTGTTAGCTATCACTGGATAAGTGGTATCATGAAATGCAGGTGGATTCACATTCTGAAAAGCCTTGAAAGTGATAATTTGTCTAGGTGGTACTAGTGGTTCAGGTGGTTGGTGTGGTTTACGGTTATCTTGGTTTTCAATTCGTTGTTGAAGAGTTAGTTGTTGTTGAGCTATAGCATTGGTTTGATGTTGCAAAGTTTCCAGTAGTCAAAGAATGTTTGGGTCTATGGTGGATGTGGTTGTTGGGTTCTTCTATTTGGGAGGCATGATCCTAAAATAAGAGTTATGTCAAAACAGATATGAATGATAAAATGATTCGAGGGTATCGCATGGCATTCTTGTTTACATATGGGGTCAAGTTTCCAAATTAAGCAGATATGGTGATGCATATAAAAATGTAAAATAACAGTTGAGAGCAAATGGAACAATAGAACATAATTATTGAAATTTTTAAAGGTCACAATACATAGGGTTAGGACAAAGTCTGGTTCTAGGAATAACAGGCTTATCTAAAGGAAACAACGAAAACAATTGGGGATTCCACAGAGTCTGATAGTACAACAACATGAAAGGTAAATGGAAAGAACTAAGGCACCACTCCATCTGAACGGGGCTTGGTAGTCTTTTCCTCTCGAAGCGTCTTCACAATGCTCTAGAGCTCATCCGCCACTATCTGAATGACATACTGGCTGGTGCGGTCCCGGTGTGCTGGCATCTCCTCAAGCTTAGTGTTGACGTACTGAACCAAGGTCTTAAGTCTCACAGTCATCTGTTCCTTGGGATTCCCTTCGTAGTTTCGGTTGTCCGGGTACACGTTCTTCAGTCGGTCTATCAGTCGGTCGTACTTTCCCTGAAGCATGTCGAACTCGCGCCTCAACTCAGCATACACAGTGAAAGTAATAATATCGTCCGACCCAGAGGATGACGAGGAATGCGCCCTTTGCTGACAACCAATAAGAGGAGTATTAATAATAAATTTACTTAACCTACTCTCTCGCATATTATCTATAACCTACACACATATCCTATAACCTATTTGGGTTGTCCAGGGACTCTAAACCGTAGCTTTGATACCAAAACCTGTCACACCCCCAACTTAAACAGCAAATTAAATATAACTATTACAATATTTTAAAAAAAAGTAAACATAACCAACTCCAAGATCTTATAGTTTAGGGTTTGGAACAACCCAACACTACCATCTATTACAACTGATTTTAAATAGCGAGTCCTCACACAAAACTACTATCACTTATTCTACCTGAGCTCGAACATAAGCATCAGCATCACAGGTCTTACGGGCAGTCTGCTGGAATCTAACTATAGCTGCTAGCTGTAATATCAAGGTAAAGCAAGGAGTGAGCCAAATGCTCAACAAGTGCTAATAGTACGATACAAAACATAAATCGAGATATACATTAAAGAATGACAATGGAAAGACATAACCAATGATAACGAGGGATAAAACTATGGGTGATGGAATCATTTTTGCTTGTATCAAAACAATTTCAAAATCATGTCTTAATCAAAATCATTTTATGGCGCTATGGATTACAGCTGGTGATCAGCCGCGAAGTAATCCCGAACCTCGCTGGGTTCTAAAACATTAATGGGAATCCCTAGGCAACTTTTAAGCCTAATATAAGTGTGGAAAGGACTCGCGTCTCAGTCCAGATCCACCATTCAAAGAAAACATTTATCCCCCTTTGGGACTGAAAACCCACATTTTATTTATTTCAAAAACTGATGCCGAATTATAACAAAATCTTTTTTTACAGTAAATATTTTTATCAAGGGATTATAGATCAACTCGAAACACGGGAAATATGGTACTAAATCTCAGGGCCATGATTCACAAAACTATGCTCTATTAAAGTAACTGAATGGTTTTCATATATCAAAGATTTAGACAAGGGGGTTTAGTGAGGCTATTGGATATTATAAAAGGGTAATGCCAAATTGGGCTTTAAGCAATGGTTTCTCATCAAGGTTCAAGTGTTGGATCATCAAGAATGTAAGCTTCATGAATACTAAGGGTGTTAAGGTATGCAGAAATGATCTTTAGCTCAGGATATATATATCAGAATTGTCAAGCTTTAGGATAAGAAAGAGGGTATCAATCAATGAGGAATCACGTTGGTAAGTATCTGACTATCAGAGTTCAAGGTAAGGTTCTATAGGGGTTCAAGTATCAGGATGAGATATTAATACTTAGGAATCATTAGCATGTTAATCAAGAGGATCAATCAAGTATTATAACAACTCTTTATTTTATCATGGCCTTCAACTATCATGAAAAGACTTTTGAACTACTTGCAATACGTACTCGAGGGTTCATGGCATCTCTATATAATTCAAAGATAAACATAAGATACGCTTGATTTAATATATCAAATGACACAGGATAGTTGTAGCAATGTATGAACTATTAGCAGTAAATACGAAGGTCAAGTTAATCACTTGCCTTGAGAAAGGCTGGTCTGGTCTGACAGGTAGGAGCAACTGGAGCTTCACTCGACCTTTATGGCAAGTTTTCCCTCATCTCGAGATCCTACATAAATAATAATAATCCTCATTATAATATATTCTCACCAACTTAACCTATTTACAACCCGAAATTAAACACGGATGGCACTTAGGCCTATATGCACTTAATTTTATATTCACTTTTAAATTACAATAGCACACAGATAGCCACATAATTACATATCATATATTAATACTAAATAACACCATATACACCATAATACAATACTAGGCTTGGATGATCTCGACTCACAACTTAAGTCACTTGGTCGCTAAGCTAGACAAAGTCTTCAAATTTTGGCTTCCAAACTCGATGTGCCTTTACTAAACTATCCAAAACCTATTGACCCTCACCTGTGCCTTTTGCTCTAATGACCTTATACTATCTTACAACTATGGTGGTCAACCTAAATCTCACTCCTAAGTATTCTAAAACTATGTGATAAGTGAAAGTGCTCACTGGTGCAAATTTCAGAATGACAACTATGGTTTCTTGAGTGCATTAGACACTCTTAAACTACAATTTTTCCTTCAAAACTTTTACACAAGACTCTCCTGACCTAAGGGCATCTCCCAAACTTGATGTGGCTCAAGGGCCTGGCTTGGGCCTTCTTGGGCCTAAGCTAAAAGTCCAAGGTTCCCCTGTTTTTCTGGGCAGAAAATGCCCTGACTTGAATTAACTTATGACACATGGTTCTAACTCATATCCTATGAACTATGGTTGGAAAAACTTCTATGACACTCCCTCTAACTAAGGCCCAACAGGGCCTAATGAGGGCCTACCCATGACATGGTCAAATCTCCCTATTTCTAAGTTACAACAAAACTGTCCCCTGCTGGACAGATTTTGTTATTCTACTTGTGCACCTAACCAAATGACATGCAAACCTCCAACCAACACCTAAAACCTTTTATATACTCCCAATACTAACTGCTGGTGGCTTGGGCCTCAAAGTGCACATCAAAGACATGGTCAAAACTCACTCTAAACCTCAGGGTACTAAACTGATTTTCTGCAGAAATTATAACTCTCATTTCTCCAAGGTTTTGACTTGACAAACTCAACTACCAACAACCCAATACCCAAACCAAGACTTAATCATGGTGATCTACTGAACTAACTCCCTTATTCTCAAAATAACTTTGGTGGAGATCATCCTTACCTAAGGTGTAATTATGGCATAACAAAAGAAACTACACTTCACAACTCACAAATCATCAAGTTTTTGAAACAACAAGATATATATTTTTATAAAAGATAACCACGAATTATTACCATGTATCAAGGAGCATTAATCAATATTAACACCTTATTCCTACTGAAATTAAAGCTTACTAACAAAATCTTTCCAAATGATCAAAATCTTCCAACATTCCAAGAGAAATTTACATGCATGCATGTCTTCTAGTTTTACCAATCAAAGCAACATGTTTTCTAAATTTATATTACCATGAAATTGACATGCAAGCCTATAATAAGCTATATCTAGATGATCACTTAGCATGCAAAGGGTTTTATCAAGACTTCACTAAGATTTTCATGTTATCATCACAAAAACACACAAAGTGGAACATGACAACCAAAACACCATCCATTCGGCTCCTATCAAGTCATGGCCGAATGGATTAGGGTGAAAACAACAATTGCATGAGTGTAACATACTCATGTCTAGCCATTCTCAACCTTTTGCTACTATAACTCATGGTGAAAGCCTTGAATTCACAAGAATCAAGGATATTCACTTGGAGTTTTAACAACACACCACCATGCAAGGTCAACAAATAAGTTTTTCTACTCTAAACTCTTAAGATATACAAGGACAACATGTAGGGAGTAGGATTACTTGATAATAGGATGATGGTTTGAGTGAGAAATGAAGAAAGAAGGGGATGGGGGCTCCATTCAACTGGTCAAACAAGACATTAATTTGAGGTAACGGATACTTATTCTTGATGGTAAGCTTGTTGAGTTCTCGGTAGTCGATGCATAGTCTCATGCTTCCTTCTTTCTTCTTAACAAATAGTACTGGTGCACCCCATGGGGATACACTGGGTCTAATTACTCATTTCTCTAACAATTCTTGCAACTGCTTTGCTAACTCCTTCATTTCAACAGGAGCAATTCTGTATGGGGCCTTGGATACTGGTTCCGTTCCAGGTACTAAGTCGATTGCAAACTTAATTTCTCTATCTGTAGGAAGTCCTGGTAACTCATCGGGAAACACGTCTGGGAACTCGTTGACTACTGGAATATCTTCAAGTTTTGCTGGGTCCTGACTTCTATCAATCACATACACAATGAAATGCTTGCATCCCTGCCGTAACAACTTTTTAGCTTGAATCATTGTTAAGAACTTCTTCGCTTGCTTCTGGCCCTTAAACGTTACCATTTTCTCGTCTGGCGTCTTTACAATTACCTTCTTATTACGACAGTCTATCTGAGCATCGTGCTTACAACCAATCCATTCCTAAAATAACGTCAAACTCTCCTAACTTAAATGGTATCAGATCCACACAAAGCTTATTACCATAAATTTTAATCTCACAATTTACACAAACTTGATTAACACGTTCTTGATTGGCTAATTCCACAGTCATTATTTTATTTAAACACTCCACCGGATAATTTACCTTATTAACAAAATCCTGAGAAATAAACGAGCGAGTTTCCCCTGAATCTATTAATACTTTGGCACATAAAGAATTCACATTAAGCATACATGCCACGACATCAGTATCCTGGATAATGTCCTTCACAGACATATCAAAAACTCTGGCCCTTGGAGTCTCATTCACTACTGGAGTGGATCCCATGATTCTCAATGCATTGCTGACTGGGGCGGGTGTCTTGCAATCCCTTACGATGTGTCCAAGATTTCCGTATTTACATCATGTAAATCTAATTGCTGGAACCTTAACTGCTAGATTCCGGGTAGGATGGTCTCTATTAACTGGCTCTTTAGCTGACTGGTTACGAAACTCCCTTGAATAGTGCCCTTTCTGATTACACTTGAAACAAACTACATTCAACTTATTACAAACTCCTCCATCTTTCTTCCCACATACCTGACAATCCGAAAAAGTTAGCCTTAACCGATTTAGCTGGTTCACAGTGGCTGGATGGTTTCCTTGACCTCCGTTGCCTACATTTTGTTTCTTGAAATTAAAACTTCTCCCTGGCTGAAACTTGCCCTTCTTCTGATTAAAATTTGGAAACTTCCCTACTTGGGGCTGACCTTCAGTTCCTTCAAACTTTCTTTTCTTACTCTCCTTTTCTTTCTGTGACATCTCGCTTTTCGTTTCTGCAATCATGGCCTTCTGTACAACTCCTGCATAGGTATCCAATTCAAATATGGCTACCTTCCCTCTAATCCATGGCTTTAAACCTTGCTGAAATCTATTGGCTTTCTTCCTGTCAGTGTCCACATATGATGGTACAAACCTTTACAATTCCTCAAACTTGCTTTCATAATCAGCTACCGACATATTCCCTTGCTTTAGCTCCAAAAACTTCAATTTCATCTGATCCTGAACGAACCGGAGAAAATATTTTTATAAAAACAACTCTCTGAACCTCTCCCAAGTAATAGCATCTGTACCTTCCAATATATTCACAGTTTCACACCAGTAGGTGGCTTCATTCTTCAAATAATAACTTGCAAACTCAACCTTCTATTCCTCCTTTACCTTAACCAAAGTAAATGACTTCTCTATCTCTTTTAACCAAACACTCGCTTCAATTAGATCTAAAGAACCTTTGAATGCCGGTGGATTCACCACCTGAAAAGTCTTAAAAGTTACCTGGGGGTTGATCTGTCTTTGTTGCTGTTGAGTCAGGTGAACTATTTGTTGAGCCAAATTCTAAAGAATCTGGGCTACTTTTGGGTCTATGGGACCTGGGTTTGCATTCTGGTTGTTGTTGTCTTGGTTGTTGTTGTTGGTTTCTTCATTCTGGTTGGTAGAATGGATATTTCTTCTGGGAGGCATTTTCTATAAATAATCAAACAACTTATTTAGCCTTTAAATCAAATCCTTTTTATGGAAAGTTTTTATAAAATAGAATTATCTCCTTTTGAAAACAGTTGTAACAATTGAACTAAGTAAATTGCATGCTTCTTTACAGATTGTAAATAGTTAAGTGGATAAGGTACATGGTATCACAAGAGTTATAAATGGTGCAATAAGTAAAGTAAGATAAAGCAAGTGCAGTAATGTAATTGATAATGATGGAAAAGAAAATGTACTAATATATATATAGATCAAAGTTTTGGGTAGTACAAGCGTGAAAATGCTTAAAAAGTAAAAACAAAAGAGGTACAATAGGCCTACACACTACTCAGCAGATCTAGACTATAAATACAAGCCAAAAGTCTGCTGATACACACTACACACTAATGTACATAAAAAAACAACCACAACTCTGGCTCAGCATCCCTGTCTCTGCATCTCTGTCTCTAGCTCATGGAAAATCTGGACCTCCAATCTACTCAAGCTCCTCTAAAACCCACTTAGACCACTCCACAAGAAAGTCAGGGGTAATATCCTCATGAGTAGCCTCAGCTATCCTCAGAGCAGCTGCTCTCCGAAATACCTGAATCCTCTCTCTGAGCCGCCTCTCTCCACTCCCGATATCCCTGGTACGCATAATATGTAGTAACTCATGGATTTGTCCCTGTAGATGCCGCTGATCCATAAGGCAAACCTCAAACTGATGGTAAGGAACAGGGTGTGGAGAAAACTGAAAAGGTACACCCGTAACTGAATGCCCAGTAGAATCTGAACCCGCAGGTGGGGGTCCTCGGATAGGTGGTCTCATACTAGGAGGTGGAATAGCCCGTAGTGGTACAGCCTTTGTCACAATAGGAGGTAGTATAGCCAATACCGGTGGAAGAACATGACGTGGATCAGAAGATGGTCCTCCAACTGAGGGCTCTGAATGATCAGCCGGCACTAGAATAAAGGAATCTGCCATCGCTGCTATCTGAAATCATAACACAAAATAAAAATCTCGAACCACAACGGATATCATACTAACACCTATTATACAGTCGCACTCAACCTCTCAACGTTCTATCTTTTTATTCCTTACTTCTAATCCTAACCCTCTACCAATTCCCAACAATATAGGCTTGTGTTAGTGACTTATAACCTGTAGCTCTTATACCAAACCTTTGGTGCCCTCCAAACCCGGGTCAGAAGTTTGGGGTCCACACAAATACACACCTTATATATAAACCTGCTTATAACAATAATAAAGATAATAATATGCAGTAACCCTACTTACCAACTTCCACGGATCGCAACAGGTTAAAGTATACACACAAGCCACACACACACACTTATATTACAAACGTCCAATCCCAACTATTCAGACTTACAACTGAATATTAAACATTCTTACAACTTCTTAAACTTAAACTATTCCAAAAGTCTTCAGGTAGCTTATTTCTCTTAACCTGGAATCCTAGCTCGCGTACTAGATTAGGGATCCTCACTACCAACAGGTTCCCTCTTAACTGGAAAAGAACATACATAGAACCGCACAAATGAGCTAACTAGCTCAGCAAGTCACATTGACAATACTGAGATTAAATAATGATCAAGTGCAATGATTTAAGGTATCAAGTTCATGGTTAAGAAATGAATTAGAATTGGATATTAAGTTTTTATTTTAAAAACCAAGGTTAGGTTGCTGATCTGTCACGCACTAACCCCGAGCAAGGCACACAGCTCTACTCTAATTACTGGATCCAAGGCACACATTGGCCTAACTTGACCATCAATCTGGCCTGACCACGAATCTGGTCCATAATTTTATAAAAAAATCCAATTCTATAATAATAATAGAATAAACAATGTAATGCAATAAACAGAATCATAAGCAATATTGGGTTTCAAGCATAAGAAGATCTGTAATCTTTACAAGGGAATAATATAGCAAATTTACAGAGGAACAATATAGCAAATACAAGGATTGGCTATCAGCCGGTACAGGAATTGGATAACAAAAGAATCAAAGTCTTATGGTTATGAGGATTTGGTCTTTCAATGTATAAGGTATAAAGGTTTGAGAGTTAAAAAATTTCGGTTCAGTAATTGGTATTTAGTTTGAATGTATTTGTGGGGTAGTATCGTATATATGTGGTTCGTATCTGGGTATTCAACAATCAATGGTTCCGAAAGAATAAGGCTTACGGCTCAAAGATCAATAACTGGAATCAAGGTTTAGGGTTCAGTGATTCAAAGCATTTGCAATATAAAACAGAAGTATCATTCACTCGCAATATATCTTGAGAAGGTTCAGAACACTTGCCTTGTCTTTATTCGCTAACACCTCACTTGCTTTCGATCACTATCTCTTATTCTTCGACTACTTGCTTTCCTTTCCTAAGCCTTGCCTCCTCTGCTCATATATCACAAATATCTATGAATACTTATCTCACTTGATTTTATACGATATATGCTTCTATCTACCCTTCGTTTCACCCAAATCCGATTTACGAATTGAAAGTTACGATTAAAATAATGAAATAATACACACATACACATATAGCACATCAATCAGTTCAAATATAACACATAACACGTAAAATAATTGATGATAATTCTTTTTCAAAGAAAATTTGATGTTAAAATGATTTTTTGGATATTTAACAAAAAAATTTAAACATTTTTCGAAATTTAAACATTCATTTTAAAACAATAAACAGGGTTCGATTGGCCGAATCTAGCTTTAAAATAATTTTATAATAATTATCGAGTCTTGAAAATAATTTAAAATAATATTTTAAAGCTCGAAACTATTTTTCGGTATTTTTAAATCAAAATAAATAATTAAATCTAATAAATAATTAATTAAAATCAATTAATAATTAATTAAATCAATTAATTTTTGAATTAATTGACCAATTAACTAATTAATTATTAACTAAAATTAATTAACTAATTAATTCAGATTTATTTTTGAATTAAAAATAATTTTTAGAATTAAAATAATAATTTTTAGAGTTTTTAATAATTAAAAATGAATTTCTGTAATTAAAATAGAAAGAAAATATGAGTTTTAAATATTTAAAAACAGGAATCCTATTTTTGCAAAGTCTGGAAAGTTCAGGGACTAAACTGTATCGTTCTCAAAACTTTAGGGACCTGTTTGCAATTTGTACAGGTCGTCGTCGACTTCGCCGGAGTGTGGCCGGAGAATGCGATTCCGGCCACCTCATGCCACCAAACTCTCCAAATTTAAATTATACCTCACCAGGAATCTGTTTATGCAATCAAAACACACAACCCTTTACAAAATTGGCCGTAAAATGATCAAGAAACTCACCGTCTCCAGCGAGTTTTGTTTTCTTCGATATGAGCAAACCAGGAATCGTCTATTGTTAAGATATACATGAATTGATTGCAAATTCAACCAGGAACACGATGCAATTAACAAAAACATCTAATAACCCATGGGGAAGAAACCCCCAAATTTTAATTAAGAACATTAATACGGGTTATAAACCCCAATTTTATAATTCAGAATTAAAACCTAATTTTGAACATTTATTAAACTCCAAATTAGTCATATAATATATCAAAAATATCAGGAAGAAAAACTCTACAACATGCAATCATCAAATCATACAAACAATCTCTCGAACAAAAATTCATAATTTAAATCAAATTAATTCAAAAATAAATAAAAATATAGAAAATAAACCTTTGATTCTGCAGTTAAACAAGCTCTGGAATCTGAAAGTACTCTTCAAATCCTTCGTTTTGGTTACTCAAGCTTTCCAAACAGAGTTCGATAACACCTTGAAATTGAGGTTTGATTCTGAAGAACTTATATGAATATACTGTTTTTTCTCTAAAAATTATATAATTTACTAACTGCAAATGATTTTCTGTACAAAATAAAATACGGTAAGGGCTATTTATAATTACGGAATATTGGTACCCCGTTGGATCATGCCGGATATAAAATAGTACATTTATTTGAGAAAACAGATCCAAAACGGTACCGGTTTTGGGATAATTATCCAAATCTGTACATTTTGTATAGCGGTCTTGGTCTCAGTGTTTTGGTTTAATATATTACGAGATGATAATTATAATAGTTTAATAAAAAGATCATGTTTCTCGGAAATACAGGTTTTATCGATATATCGAAATGAATTTTATATCGAAAATATTGCGCCGGGACCCGCACGGGGAAATCTGTACACTGGATCGAAAAAGTCAAAACATGGAAAATGCTCGGAATATTGCAATTAGGTTAGGAAGGAGTTCTCGGAAGAGTTTCGGGTTGTAAAAACGTAAAAACGGGTGAAGCCGGCTGGTTCCCGATTGTACAAAATAATTTATAAATACTCGAAAAAATAATTTATTAAATCCTTTATAAAATCATG
This sequence comes from Apium graveolens, assembly GCF_009905375.1. Taxonomy (NCBI): domain Eukaryota; kingdom Viridiplantae; phylum Streptophyta; class Magnoliopsida; order Apiales; family Apiaceae; genus Apium; species Apium graveolens. Next base: position 80,167,909 of record NC_133654.1, read on the forward strand.
AAACAACATAAAAATAAATAGAAAGATATGAAAATTATCTACACTTTATTTTGGACATTATAAAAATTAAAATACTCAAATTATATCATATTTAAATATCAAACTCATATACCGCTTAACAAATAATTCACAGAATAAATACAGAATATTTATCTATTAGCAAAAATAATTGCACGTTACATCCCAGATATTACACTAACCCCAAGCTAAAACCAAATAAATAAAAATTAATAGATTGACAAATACAAATTTTGTACATTGAGTAGTTACATCAGTTTAAACTTTACAGACATAGGTGAATTTTTTTATAGCATGGTTCTTTCCTAATGAGGTCCTTTAGATTTACTAGCACTTGGAGTTCTTCAATTATTTTTGTCCCTATTAAGATGTAACATCCCCAAATCCGGGGTCAGGATTGGGTGTCACTAAACAACTTTAAACAATGTAATCCTATCTTACTAATCCATATCGGATCTGCTAATCTAAATGAACACTCAACTCGTACTCAAAATGAGTAGTCTTAGGGTCTTCCTTATCTTAAATGATCTGTCAATAATATCTTACTTCAACCTATTCTTATTTCAGGGACCAATAACCTGTGGCTCTGATGCCAACTGTAACATCCCCAAATCCGGGGTCAGGATTGGGTGTCACTAAACAACTTTAAACAATATAATCCTGTATATTAAAACAAATATACAGATAACCCCTCATTATTCCGGATCGCTTCCCGTTTAATACGAGAATGCGTCTAGACTCAGAAAAGTATTATGCTTCCATTAAAAATACTTTCGAGACATAAAATCTTTCATTTCGAAAGGTCTCTTAATTTTGTAAACGTTTCTGAATCGCGTAATTATCGTAAAATTGTATTTCGACTCGATTTATGTTTTGAACATACCGAGTCGAATGTTTTGACGAACTGATTTATATGTTATATGAAATATATGATAGTGCCCTATGTGTTTATGTGTTATGTGAATTATGAGTCCACATGTCGATTAAACTTTAGCTGATTAAAGATGATCCTTATTTGTTATTATCGGGCGGGTAGACGATTAGAATAAGCGTATAGATTAGACAATTACATATTTCCAGTTAATTGAATTGTATCTTTTATGATAGATACACATAGTGCGAGGCATTCAAGGCCAGACAGGGATTGTAAAATTAAAGCCTGATTACGTGTAGTAATGAAACGAGTGGATTCAGAATAGAGATAAACCTGAAATGGTGAATGATAAGAAAGGTCAAGTGGCCTGATAATGGAAATGCGGACACATCAGGACTGAGTGATATGGCAGATAGTTAAAGATCAGAGGGTTATCAATTGAGGCAAGTATTCATAAACTTTCTTATGATATACTGCAAATACTCGTTCCTATTCTAAGTTCAGAATAGGTAAATGTTTTCTTATTTCTTTACAATTACTCTTATTTATACGAGTCCCTTTTTGATCTTTTTCCTTTATTATTAATTGATCTCTTGAGAAAATACCCATTATTTCAGGTTATTTGCGAACCCTGAATTGGGATATTTTGAAATCAAAGTGATTTGACATCAAAATACTTTACGGACTGGATGGTTACAATGAGGGCCAGGAATGATCTGGACCCTAAGGGCCAGAGATGGTCGGACCCTTGATTATTAGGCCATAGTGCCCGTGGAACCCTATATGTTGGTGGGTCTATATAGTTGGGTATAGATCTGTGCTATATCCTGACTGATCAGCAGGTTATAGTGCATATATTGGTTCTAGTGTCGAGTCTAATTTATTGTTGATCGCCATTAACAGCATTCCTTCTTGGAAAGTTTATGATTACAAAAACAAACAAATATTTCAAAAAATAAATCAGTGAAACTTTCACTGTTCTTTTACATGGTAGTTGATTTATGATTAAAGGTCAATGAGGGCTGATGCTTTTATTCGCTCAACTATTTTAAATAAATAAAAGTGTTTTGAATTCATTTAAAGATTGTTTACATAAGTTTTTGATCTGATACCTGGAAACCAATTATGATACTTGTTGGGCATTTTTGGCTCACTCTTTCTTTGTGAATTCTTTTTTCTTTCAGTATCAAATGAGGACAAGAGTGAATAACTTTTAATAGACAACAAAAGTGGAGAGATTCCAGCTGTTGGAATTTGGAAATGTCAGAGTGAATAATATGAGGATGTTAGTCCCTTAACAATATAGCAAGAATTACAGAAGGGGGGTTGAATGGAATTCTTGAACCTTTTTCTTGAAATAATAATGTTCAACTCGATTATAGATATATTTGTTTTGATTAGCACAATGCGGAATGTAAACTTAATTGAATCAAAACATAAGTAATTAAAAATAAGAGTCTTTAAAAACTTTTTGGTGGATTTAAACAATTCCACCAGAGATATATATAATATATCGAGAGGACTATGTGTGCAGAAATGCTCACAGCTGCTTACAAATGGAACTACTGAGAATACAGGAAATGCTAATGATTCTGCTTACAAAGATTTCTATGTTTTGTGTTTCTCAACTATCTCAGTTATTTTTCTATTTGCTACTCTCTTGGTTTATATAATACCAAGATTACAAAGTCAAAAAGACTGAAGAAATATAAAATCTAACAGTCTTAAGCTTTGCTGCTTTTCGTCCTCTATTACCCAGTTAATGGGCTTCCACAGTGTGTTTGTATACATCTCGACGGCTGTGTGTCAGCTTTCACTGTTCAACTGCTGTTTGAATTCTTCATATGATCATCCATCGACTTTCAGAACATCCGTTGATGATTTAATTGATCATCCATCGACTGCTATTTTAAACATCCGTTGATAGTCATTTGATCATCCGTCGATGGCTTTGTTAATCATTTTTTGGTAGCTATTTTGGCACTTGACTCTATATCACTTATGCAGAATTATAAGACATCATTTATGTACAATTAATCAACCTATTCTGTATATCTAGTTAAAGTGAACATGACTTATATGCTACTACAGATTCTATACAAAGATGCATACATAACTGTGCTACAAACTTATTATTACATAAGCTACTCACTCGATGGATAATAAGTTAATCATCCGTCGGGACTATAATGAGTTATCCGTCGGGACTATAATTCTTATCCGTCGAGTGCTACATAATTTTACTAAGTAAAATCTACTTAGATGTTTTATTTATGAAATCATCAAGTACACAACATATGCACAACAATCTCCCCCAATTTATGTCTACTGGAATTGTAGCCATAAATGAAGAGATACTTGATGATAACAAAACATCCTGAACATATATCTTTAAAGATAAGTAAATAAAACTGAAAGTGCTTCAATTAATTTAAATGAACAAGGTTTGGCTCACAGTCAATTCAAGATGCTCCTCTAGCCTGAGCAGATTTTTCTAGTTCCTTGAAGGTCTGGATCTTCTTCCAAGCTTTCTGTTATTTTCTTCAATTTGATTCTGGAGCTGCCTGTGGAATTGTAGTTCATCAGATTCTGAGAGATCTTGCTTTTCTTGTATTTCCAAGAGAGTCTCATTTCTAGAGATACTCAATTGGTCTTCTAATCTGAAGAATCTTCTTACACCCTTGTCATCCATGAATTCCATCAGCCAGTAGGGCCTTAGATGCACTCTTTTCCCTGTGTGGGATGATTAGAGTCTTTGGGAGTGCATCTTTAGCTCTAACACTCCTCAGCTCTTCAATCTTCTTCAATACTAGTCTTCTTGCAGTTACATTGAACCCAAAGTTTTTCTTGAAGGATGAATAGACTTTAATCAGCACAGCTTGGCTTTCTTGAAGAATCCTGTGAAGTGGCCACTGAATCTCCCTTCCTCCTTTGTACTTGATCACCAACCTTTCAGGTAGGTTTCTGTATGCATCAATTTCCCTTACTTCATCCAGTTCATCCAGATAAAGATTTAGATCTGAAAATTCTTTGATGTCACACAAGTACAAGTAGTCTCCCCTGTTGACCTTGGGTTGAGCTTTAACTACTGACTTGGATTTGAGAGGTGACAGCTTCACTTTCTTGACTGCCCTTGACTTTGTCCTTTGTGGCTTGCTAAGGATTGGTAAGTTGAAGTCAGGAATTGGTATTTTATCCCACTCTATTGGCTCATCCTTTGGCACAATAGGTTTACCATGTATGTTCCTGTAGGGATCCACCACCCTTATGTCTTCAAATACCACAAAGGGCTTTGATGCTTGAGTTGTAGCTGGTGTGGATTCCTTAGGAAATTGATCTTCCAATTCCTTGTCAACAACATCCAGTTTCCTTTTTGTTCTTCTAGCCAATTCTTTCTTCCTTGGGGATTTCTTCTGTTCTTCAATTTTCTTCTTTGATTCAGCAGCTTCAGATAGTTGAGAGGGAATTTGTTGAGAAGAGTTTACAGCCTGTAGCTTGGCCAAGATAGCAATTTGTTCTTTCTTTTGTTTAGACTTCTTTGCATCTAGAGTAGCTTGCCTCTTTTCCTGCTTTAATCTGGCTTTTTCTTCTTTCTTTGCTTGAGCAAATTATGGATGTCCAGCTACCACACAAATTTCCTTTCCATTTCTAAATATCTTAGCAATTCTCCTTTTTGAAGCTGAATCAGCTGGATCTTTATAGAAGACAATAGATCTTGACAGAAGCTTCTTTTCATCAGGCTTGGGTGTCTCATACACAGTGTCCATAGGGTTCTTCCAAGATGATTTTGGATAATTTGCCCTTGGTTTAAGAATTATTTCAGCCTTTGTAGACTTGATGCAGGAAGATTGTCCTTTTTCCAGATAGTTCATGCTCATCTCATTCACACTGATTGGCTTGACATGAGAGTGATGGATGGCTGACTAAACTGGCTCCTTGACTAGTTCAAACTTTTTTTGTATCTCCTCATTAATCTTATTCCAATTGATCAAACTTAACTTTCCTTTTTCAGCAACTTTCAAATTTGCTACTGTTGCTTTAATTAGATCTATACCATCCGCAACTGTTGGCTTGGAGACTATAATTGAAGGTACAATTACTTTGCTGATTTGTACTTGAAGTTTCTCCCCCTCAGTTGGTCCTTTCTCCCCCTTACTTGATTCTCTCTCCCCCTTATTGTTAACATCAAGTTGAGGAGTTAGGCCTTGTGCTTTAGCCAGTTGCATGAGAAGATTTGTCTGAGTCTGTTGATTTTGAAGAAGGATAGCCACTGAATTCTCAATAACTTGAACTCTGTTTTCCAGCTTGGCTAGCTTCTTTTCAGAATCTGATTCTCTCCTCAATCTTAGTAATAGATCTTGCATGGTACCATATGGCATTACTGAATCTAGCTTCTCAGAATTGTATGTCTTCAAGTCAGCTATATCTCTTTCTAGTTCATCCACACTCATATTCTGTCTTAAGTGTTGGATCTTCATGAGATGTAGAGAGTCTAGGTGAGCTTGAAGAATAGCCTTAGTACCAGCATCTGAAGTTTCCTGAAGAGCCTTTTGAATAGCCATCACTTGCTTGACCAAAGACACATCAAATTGTCCTGGTGTAACTTCCTTTGTTCATGCCCATCCAGGTAAATTTAAAACAGAACTTGGGCCTTCATCTCCCCCTAAGTTCATGGTTCCATCCAAAGAAATAGAGTCATCATCATTAGAATTTACTCCAAATTCTTCAGATGGCTCACCAGCTTGAGAAGGCATCCTATTGACAGCAGCTTTATCTCTTTGAAGAGATTCTGAGGTGTGTACTAAATTCAAAGTCTGTTCTGCCTCCATATTGCCCTGAGCAGCCAACAATTGATAGGCTGACACAGGATGAGTAAAAGTGTCAGCATCCAAGGAAATGTTATCAATTTCAGCTTTGTAATGTTGCTGAAATTGTCTTCCCTTTTCAGCATCATCCACAATCATTGACTCACTAGAAATGGCTGGATCCACCCTTATTTCTCCTGTACCTGCCTTTCTCTCATAATCTCTCTTTTGTTGCATCAGGGTCTCACCCTGGCTCCCCACCCTCACACCCTCACCTTCACCTACTAAGGTGGGACTCCTTTCACTCACTTTTGCCAATCCTGAATAAATGGATTGCTGAGATTCACTCTTTTCCTCTCCTTTTGCCTGGGAGCAACCCAGCCTCTCACTCAATGCACTTTCCTCTCTCAGTCCTAAGAGTGACTGTATTACCACTAAATCTTCTGCACTAGAAATAATTGAAGTTTGAAGTTGTGCAGAGACACTCGACAGATAATTGATATCCATCGGGTGAGTGGTAAAGCTATCTGACGGATAATTGTTTTTAAGCTTATCCATCGGGATACAATCACTACTCGACGGATGAGCAATATCCATCGAGAGAGTAGAAATGAATGAGGTGGGAAGAGAAATTATTGTTGACTCTGTGTTGATTGAAGTTATTTGAGGCACAGATGTCACAATAGTATCTGAAAGAATTGGCAAGTGAGCCAACAAATCATCTAAAAGATGATGCTCACTTGCACTAGATTTGGCTTCCCCAACAGAGTTAAAGAAGGGGAATCAGGAATTGAAGTATTTATCATATCCACTTCCAGAGAGTTTGTTGGTGAGTATGGTGTTTCAGAGGCTTCTATTATAAGAGATTTTGGTTGTGACTCCACATTTATTGGAGCCACATCAATCTGAATTTGAGAAAGTGCAGGGACTGTGTCTTTAGCACCAGTTTGCACTGTGTGTGTGCCCTGTGTATCCCCAGTTGTTTTGGATTTCTTCTTTCTTGTGTAATTTTGGGGTGAGCTTGTGTCCCTAACCCTTTTGGCCTGTGCTCTTGGCTGAGAGCTTTGTTCAAGAGCCACATCCTTTTGGGATGATACAGCTAGAAGTGAGCTTTTATCCTTTTTAAGTACTGCAGTTTGTTGGGAAACTGTAGTGTTACTAGGCTGGGATTCACTCAACTCTCCAACCTTATCCTTGGGGTTTCTTTGATGTTCACCCCTTCCCTCACCTAACTGACCCTCCTTCACACTCCCCTCTTTGGCTTTGGTAGATTTTTCAACTGGTACCTTTTGAGAGATACCAGAGGGGGTTTTCTTTGACTTGGATTTGGAAATTATAGTTGTTTTGGCAGCTTTGGTAGGCAACTGTTTGGTCATTGTCACAATTGCCATAGCTACTCCTGAACTCAAAGAAATTGAGGAGATTGCAATAGTTGAGGGTATGGATGAACTTACCTCACTTATCTGAGGTGTCTGCATTACAGGGAAGTAGAACATTGGCACATCCCTATGATGGTTGGCTCTGTTCAAATCTGCAATGATTCTTCTCTCTTGAACCCAACAAGCTAATTTGTTGTTTGGGTTCTCAAGTACAATCTCTTAACAAAGATGGTTAGCCAATAACATAAAAAATCTAGCATAATATACATTCTTTCCCCTTTTGCTAACTCACCTAGTTTAAAACCTAACTCATACAAGACAAGGTCAATGAAATTGTAAAATTTATCTGTAACTAGCATATATAGCATGTTAAGCATGGAAATGTTCACAGAATCAAAATTACTGATTTTCCAGAGAAAACTTTAGTCACAACATCACACATGAAACTCCATTCCTTCCTAAGACCTAATCTTCTAATATCACTAAGCTTAGTAGTAAGAAGTGCATAATGCATGGAATTAAGCATATTGATAATATCAGTGTCAGTGTGTGGTGAAGTTACATTATCATCAGGAATTTTGAAACATGCTTTTATCACATCACTATTGATACAGAACTCATTACCTTTGATAGTTAGAGTGATGGTTTTGTCAGTAGAGTTGTAGATTGCAGAGGTCCACATCTCTTCAATAACTTCACAAAAAATTGTGGGTGATTCAAGCATGGCATAACTTAACTTGCAGTTCTTCACAAAGTCCATCATCTTGTGATAGTCTTCTGATTGCTGAATACCCTTATTGACCAAAGTAGTGAAGTTGTTCTTCTCATCAATGAACCCAGTCTGAGACATAATCTTTACTACAGGTGCCATTGTTAGAGAATGAAAGCTTGAAGAGAAAGAGAATATTTGCTTGAGAGAGAATGAAATAAAAGCAGTTGAATTTGAGAATGATAAAAGAAAATAATTGAAATGAAATAAGCTTTTATACTATCTCAAAAATAACGGATGAAAATAATAATGAAAAATAAATTACCCAATAGAAATGGTCTAAAATAGCCGTTTAAAAATTAACTGTAAAAATTCCACCCATTATCCGTCGTGTAATGCTACAAGTTGTAAGTATACTCGATGGATAATGTTCGGGAAATTAACAATTAAGATTTAGACAATTCGACGGATGAGAATAAACTGTTATCCGTCGAGATTTAAAAGATTCCAGAAAAGTAATTGATTTTTATTTGCAAATAGTATATCGACGGATGACTCAACTCGATGGATAATGGTCATCCGTCGAGATACAAATTTTGACTTAGCCAAAATTTCATCCAAGACTAAAAATTAGCTAAATTTCTGGCTACATTTCAACTTGCAAAATAACTCAGATAAATTCAAGAGTAATTAAGCATACCTAACTCACTTACCAACCTAGAAAAGGTGGATTCATCCAGTGGCTTGGTAAAGATATCTGCAAGTTGCTTCTCACTTGGAACAAAATGTAACTCTACAGTACCATTCATTACATGTTCCCTTATGAAATGGTACTTGATGTCTATGTGCTTTGTCCTTGAATGTTGCACTGGATTTTCAGTGATGGCAATTGCACTTGTGTTATCACAGAAAATAGGAATCCTCTCAACTTGCAAACCATAGTTTAGTAATTGTTTTTTCATCCATAAAATCTGTGCACAGCAACTGCCAGCAGCAATATATTCAGCTTCAGCTGTAGAAGTAGAAACTGAATTTTGCTTTTTACTGACCCAGGACACAAGCTTGTTTCCTAGAAATTGACAAGTTCATGTTGTGCTTTTTCTGTCAATTCTGGAACCTGCATAATCTGCATCTGAATAACCAGTTAGATCAAAACCAGAATCTCTAGGATACCAAATGCCAAGTTTTGGTGTTCCCTTGAGATATCTGAAAATTCTCTTAATAAGTATCAAGTGAGACTCTCTAGGATCAGCCTGAAATCTAGCACATAAACATGTAGCAAACATTATATCTGGCCTACTAGCTGTTAAGTACAGAAGTGAGCCAACCATGCCTCTATAGCTTGAATTATCCACAGACTTTTCAGTAGTGTTTAGTTCAAGCTTAGTTGCAGTGGCCATGGGAGTTTTTGCAGATGTGTAATCCATTAGATCAAACTTCTTTAAAAGATCAAAAATATATTTAGTTTGACTGATGAATATTCCATCACTAACTTGCTTAACTTGTAAACCAAGAAAGTAAGTTAGTTCTCCCATCATACTCATTTCATACTTACTTTGCATCAGTTTGGCAAACTTTTTACAAAGCTTCTCATCTGTAGAGCCAAAAATAATATCATCTACATAAATTTGAACAAGTATGCTAGAGCCATTAACATTTCTGAAAAATAAAGTTTTATCTACAGTACCTCTTGTGAAGTGATTTTCCAAAAGGAACTTTGATAAAGTGTCATACCAGGCTCTAGGTGCTTGCTTCAGTCCAAAAAGTGCTTTCAGTAGATAATAGACATACTCTGGAAAATTGGATCCTCAAAGCCAGGAGGTTGACTAACATACACTTCTTCCTCCAAATCTCCATTCAGAAAGGCACTTTTGACATCCATTTGATAGACCTTGAAATTGGCATGGGCTGCATAGGCTAAGAAGATTCTGATGGCTTCAAGTCTTGCAACAGGAGCAAATGTTTCATCAAAATCTATTCCTTCTTGCTGGCAATAACCTTTAGCAACCAATCTGGCTTTGTTCCTTACTACTATGCCATTTTCATCCATCTTATTTCTGAATACCCATTTGGTGTCTATTGGATTCTTTCCTTTAGGCTTGGGTACCAGCTTCCATACTTTATTCCTTTCAAATTGGTTTAGCTCCTCCTGCATAGCTAAAATCCAATCAGGATCTAACAAAGCTTCTTCTACCTTCTTTGGTTCTTCCTTTGACAAAAAGCTGTTGTATAGACATTCTTCCTGAGTTGCTCTTCTTATTTGAACTCTAGAAGAAACATCACCAATAATCAGTTCAAAGGGGTGATCTTTTGTCCATTTCCTTGGTTGAGGTAGATTAGCTCTAGATGAAGAGACCTCAATATTGTATTGATGTGTGATTGAGTTTTGATTGCTAGAAACTCCCCCTGAGTTTGTGGATCTTTGATTTGAGAAAGGGGTACTTTCTATGGGTGATCTGCCTTGACTTCCTGCTCCTTTTGATAACCCGACGGATGGTGAATTTTGAGTACCGACGGATGAGGCAGGTTGTCTACCGACGGATAACACAGATTGCCTTCCGACGGATGAAGCATTTTGCAACTCGACGGATGTTGAGTTTTGTGCTTCATTGGTGGTAGATTTGTCTGCATTATCCTTAGACATTGTTTCTTGATCACTCTCATCATCACTTCCATCACTGACCATCTCAACATTGTCAAATTTGAGGCTCTCATGGTAATCTCTATCTTTCACTCCTTCAATCTTTTTATCATCAAACACAACATGTATAGATTCCACAACAATGTTGGTTCTTAGATTGTAGACTCTATATGCTTTACCAACAGCATATCCAACAAAAATTCCTTCATCTGCTTTAGCATCAAACTTCCCATTTTGATCAGTTTGATTTCTCAGAATATAGCATTTACAGCCAAAGACATGAAGAAAGTTTAGAGTTGGCTTCTTGTTCTTGAACAATTGATAAGGAGTCATGCATCCTGCTTGATTAATCAGAGAGATGTTCTGAGTGTAGCATGCAGTGTTTACAGCTTCAGCCCAGAAATATGTTGGTAATTTTGATTCTTCAAGCATTATCCTTGCAGCTTCAATAAGAGATCTGTTCTTTCTTTCCACTACTTCATTCTGTTGTAGAGTCCTTGCTGCTGAAAACTCATGCAAGATCCCATTTTCCTCACAAAATGCTCTCATGACATAGTTCTTGAACTCAGTTCCATTATCACTCCTGATTCTTCTAACTTTGAAATCAGGATGATTGTTAACTTTCCTTATGTGATTGATGATGATTTCACTAGCCTCATCTTTAGACTTTAAGAAATATGTCCAAGAGAACTTTGAGAAATCATCTACAATTACTAGGAAAAATCTTTTCTTTGAAATTGACAATACATTGACTGGTCCAAACAAATCCATGTGAAGCAGTTGCAGAGGCTCTTCAATTGCTGAATCAAGTTTCTTCCTGAATGATGCTTTGATCTACTTCCCTTTTTGGCAGGCATCACACAGTCCATCCTTTGTAAATTCCACTAGAGGAATGCCTCTTACTAGTTCTTTCTTTACCAGCTCATTCATGGTCTTGAAGTTTAAATGGGATAGCTTCTTGTGTCATAGCCAACTTTCATCTTGACTTGCTTTACTGAGAAGACAAGTTACAGATTCTGCTTTTGTTGAATTGAAGTCAGTTAGGTACACATTTCCTCTTCTCACACCAGTGAGAACCACTTTGTTGTTTTGATTGTTAGTCACAACACAGGCTTTTTTGTTGAAGGTTACTGAGTTGCCTTTGTCACAAAGCTGGCTGATACTCAACAGATTGTGTTTGAGACCATCCACGAAGGCAACCTCTTCAATGATGATATTGTCCTTTGAAATCAAGCCATATCCCACAGTATAACCTTTGCTGTCATCTCCAAAAGTGATACTTGGGCCAGCTCTCTCCTTAAACTCTGTGAGCAGGGTAAAATCACCAGTCATGTGTCTTGAACAACCACTATCCAAGTACCAAAGATTCCTTCTGTTTCCCTGCACACATCAAAATCAAATCAAGTTGATTTTGGTACCCAAGTTTCCTTGGGTCCTGCCTTGTTAGCTTTCTTCTTCTGTTTCTTAGGTTTTATCTCATTTGACTTAGGAATTTCAGATTCTTCCTTAGTCAATTGGGTTGTACCTTTGAAACTACTAAATGTAGCAGAATTATCATGCATGTTATGGCTAACTGGAAATGGCATGCTTGGTGCAAACATGTTATTCTAGTAAGGCATGCTAAATGGCATTTGAGGCATATTGTATGCAGCATAATATGGATTAGGTGCAAATGGCATATTAGCAAACTGTGCATTTATATTCTGTGTAGGCATAGCATTAACAGGCATGGGAGGCATGGCATTCATGTTAGGAAATTGAGGCTGAACAGACATGGGAGTAGGCATGGCAGATTTGCAATTAACAGACAAATGATTTACACTACCACACTTGACACAGATTTTTCTAGGAGCATATTTATCAGGTGTGTAGTTATTGTGTTTGTTAATCCCTACGTTACCATTCCTATTGTTTTTCTTTTTAGTCTCTATTTTTACCTCTATTTTCTCAAGTCTGTCACTTAACTGTTTGACAGTCATGTGACCAACATTAGCCTTTTTCCCTTTCTTAGCTTGACTTGACTCTCCTGAAACAAAGTTATTGGAAACAGACCCATACTTATCATTTAGCTTGATTAATTTGGCTTTGCTAATGGGTTTGCTTACAGCCGACGGATGAGGATTTTTATCAATCGACGGATAACACTTTTTGTTATCCGACGGATAGTCCTCATCATCCGTCGAGTCTACATCTATTAGCAACCCATCTACCAAAATAGGTTCTAGTTTCTCTTTATTCTTTTTCCAGGCTTCATCACAAAAAGACTCAATTCCTTGAACTTTGGTGATTTGAGCATGAACATCCCTGGATGTTTTCCATGCTTTAATCACCTCTTGTTCACGCTCGAGCTGCTTCTTCAAAATTTCTTCCTTTTTCAAGGACTCAGTTAATTCCTCCTTGGCAATCTTACACTCAATTTTTAGTTTCTCAAACTCGACAAACTGAGACTCAAACACATTATTCCTCTCACTTAAAAACAAGTTGTTTTCTTTGATTTTAGCATTTTCTTTAGTGAGAGACTTAAGTTTAACACGCAAATGATACAATTCTGTAGACATGCCATTTATTGCATCATTATACTCAGCTTTAGATAAATGTGCAAGGTTTGTAGTGATTACTTGATTGCTTGAGGAACTTGTCTCTGTTTCATCAGACTTGGCCATTAGGGCTAGATTGACGTAGCTGACATCTTCATCTTCATCCAAACCATCAGCTGCCCAGTCATTCTCTTATGTAATAAAATCCCTTTCCTTTTGTTTGAGTAGATCAAAGTATTTTTGCTTATAATCCACGGACTCAAACCTTTTCTTACTGGAATCTGACTTTCTACACTCATTTGCAAAATGCCCTGCCAAGCCACATTTGAAACATTTGAATTTTGACTTATCCACCATGTTTCTATTTGGCTTGGCTGCTCCACAGTTCTTCTTGAACTTGAGCTTGGCAAATCTTCTTGAAAGAAATGCTAGGTGCTCATCAATGTCCTCCATGTCATCTTGGCTCAATGAATCTTCACTTTCTGCAGCTAGCCCCTTACCCTTATTCTCACAGACCTTTGAAGTTGATTCTACAGCTTCCATCTTCACTTCCTTCTCCTTTTCCAGATCAGCAACTAGTGCAATGGATCCTCCTTTCTTCTTTCCTCTCTCCATTCTTTCATCCTGCTTTATCTCAAGCTCATAGGTCTTTAGAATTCCATACAGTCTCTCCAAAGTAAACTCCTTATAATCTTGTGAGTTTCTCAATGAGACTGTCATTGGTTTCCATTCCTTTGGAAGAGATCTGAGAAATTTTAGATTAGAGTCTTTAGTCTGATAGACTCTTCCATGCAACTTAAGAGCATTTAGTAGTTTTTGGAATCTACTAAAAATGTCAGTGAGTGACTCACTGTCTTCATTGTGAAAATGCTCATATTGCTGAATCAGGAGCTGCATTTTATTTTCTCTTACTTGCTCAGTGCCATCACAAATTATCTGTATTGTGTCCCAAACTTCCTTGGCAGTTTTGCAGTTGATGATGTTATCAAACATGTCTGTATCAACACCATTGAACAGAATGTTCATGGCCTTTTTATCTTTCCTGACTTGTTCAATGTCAGGATCAGACCATTCATGCCTTGGCTTTGGAACAGATGGCTCATTTCCTGTTGCAACTCTCATTGGAACATGAGGGCCTCTTTCTATGCAGTTCACATAGGCCTCATCTTGAGAAAGCATATGAAGATGCATCTTTACCTTTCAATGATGGTAATTATCTTTATCAAGAAAAGGAATCTTGACTCCAACATCTTTCTTGTTCATCTTGCTGAATTGTTTTGATCTTTAAACTCTTTGTAGATTAAGAGCTTGCTCTGATACCAATTGTTAGTCCCTTAACAATATAGCAAGAATTACAGAAGGGGGGTTGAATGGAATTCTTGAACCTTTTTCTTGAAATAAAAATGTTCAACTCGATTATAGATATATTTGTTTTGATTAGCACAATGCGGAATGTAAACTTAATTGAATCAAAACATAAGTAATTAAAAACAAGAGTCTTTAAAAACTTTCTGGTGGATTTAAACAATTCCACCAGAGATATATATAATATATCGAGAGGACTCTCTGTGCAGAAATGCTCACAGCTGCTTACAAATGGAACTACTGAGAATACATGAAATGTTAATAATTCTGCTTACAAAGATTTCTCTGTTTTGTGTTTCTCGGGTATCTCAGTTATTTTTCTATTTGCTACTCTCTTGGTTTATATAATACCAAGATTACAAAGTCAAAAAGACTGAACAAATATAAAATCTAACAGTCTTAAGCTTTGCTGCTTTTCGTCCTCTATTACCCAGTTAATGGGCTTCCACAGTGTGTTAGTATACATCTCGACGGCTGTGTGTCAGCTTTCACTGTTCAACTGCTGTTTGAATTCTTCATATGATCATCCGTCGACTTTCAGAACATCCGTTAATGATTTAATTGATCATCCGTCGACTGCTATATTAAACATCCATTGATAGTCATTTGATCATCCGTCGATGGCTTTGTTAATCATCCGTCGGTAGCTATTTTGGCACTTGACTCTATATCACTTATGCAGAATTACAAGACATCATTTATGTACAATTAATCAACCTATTCTGCATATCTAGTTAAAGTCAACATGACTTATATGCTACTACAGATTCTATACAAAGGTGCATACATAACTGTGCTACAAACTTATTATTACATAAGCTACTCACTCGATGGCTAATAAATTAATCATCCGTCGGGACTATAATGAGTTATCCGTCGGGACTATAATTCTTATCCGTCGAGTGCTACATAATTTCACTAAGTAAAATCTACTTAGATGTTTTGTTTATGAAATCATCAAGTACACAACATATGCACAACAGAGGAAGTTAGTAAAGAGGTAATGAAATTGGATTTAGTTATTGTAATTTTAGAAGGGTAGATTCTTGTTTCATACCATAACATGTAAGCAATCCGGAATAATGAGGGGTTATCTGCATATTTGTTTTAATATACATGATTATATTATTTAAAGTTGTTTAGTGACACCAAATCCTGATCTTTGATTTGGGGATATTACATAAGGCTTCTACCAGTTTGAGCCATTCATCCAATGAGTAATTGTTGAGGTAACCAACTCTGAACCTTGAGAATTTGCCAACTTGAATGTTTAGGAAATGTCCATCTTTTGAGATTATGCTCAGCCCCATTCCTTGAGTTCATTTGACCTTTGTTCAAACATCTTTATCTCCTTGGCATACTACATTTCCCTTTCCTCCTTCTCAGCCTTTATTCTTGCATGTCTTTCATTCCTTTCTCTCAGCCTCTCAGACATCACAGCCTTCCACATCCTTGTACTAGTATCATTGTCCTTCATCAAACTAATCACCCTCTTCAATTATGTGGTTGAAAATGTTTCTGTTACTTCCCTGCTAAAAAAATGAAAGAGCCATCCAAATAGTAGATTTTGACTTCTTCCAAATAGACAACCCAAACTTTAATAATTTCTTTAGATAATTATTAGAAATAGTCATCATCTGTTATACTCATGTTTATAGGTAGAAAGCCATTTTGAATGAAGCAGTTCCAGATGACACCAGCATTAGCATGCATTTTTGTGGTTTTCTCCCAACAGTCTTGAAATGAGTTTTGGTTGGAGGCTTGAACGAAGGAGGTTTGAGATTTTCTTTAAAGTGATATGGATGGATCTTATTGGTATTTTTGAGTAAGGAGTTTGCAGTTTATTTAAGTAGAAATTTAGGCTTTTGAGGTTGGATTGGTTGAGAATTTGTTTGGCTTGGCTTGGAGGTTTAAGTAAGTTGGATTTTTGAAACTTTTAATTCCTGAACAGCTTTCTTCTTTGTATCCCCTTCACCATCTTTCTTCTTCCTCTTTCCATCATCCTTCTTATCTTCCTTACTCTTTCTTTTCTCATACACATTGATGTATGTTACTTTAGAATATTGACTTGGATTTGAGCCAGAATATTTGTGTTCATCCTTCTTCTACTCATCATCATCCAAATCATCTTTGGTGTTGAATTGAGTTCTTGGCAACAAGTTATCAGTATTCCTCAAATATCTCCCCAATATCTTTATCATTTCTTCATCTTCTAAAATCTTGATCTTCTTGTGCTTCAAGTCAGTTTCTATGGTCATTATCAGCCTCAAGTTCCTCATAATACAGTGTTTTTGAATCATGAAATGTTTACACCGTTTGGTTGATGAACAGATGTAGGTCACTCCCTTTCTAGGTTGGAGATATACTTCTGGAAAAGCAATTATTTGAGCCTTTTTGAGTTCATTTAGCAAGAGAGTGTCCTCTGGAATCACCCTGTTGACTTTGTTGATTAGGATATCTAGCTCAGATGGTCTTCTAGATATGAGATAGTTGAGAGACACCTGTATACATCTATCCACATCAGAGTCATTAATGTTTGCAATAATCCTCATTTCTTGAAAGTTGTCTATTGTCACCATTATCACCCTTAGAAAGTTGATGTTTCTGTTCAAAGCCTTTTTGTAGGTGAAGAAGTTATTGGTTAGAGAAACTCTGAGAGCCCTGAGCAATTCAGAAAACTCTTTGTCTAAACAAGGTCCCTCGGCTACTTTCTGTATTCTTTCTTTCCCAACATCATCTTGATTTGTTCGAACTATGGCTTGGCTGGATGATTTTAGCAGTCTGGCTTCTATCTCCCCCTTAGTCTTGGTAGCAGGAAATATTAGAGGAGTGGGAATTTCAGGCCTAACTGCTTCTGGAAATGCAGGAAGAGGAATGTTCAAAGCTTCCATAATAGCTCCCAAAGAGACAGAATTTTGCATTTGTAGGTGTTTGTGGGAGTCTACTAGGGACTTGATATCTTGATGTTGACTCTACAACAAAGCTGTCAACTGGGAAACTTGAGTAATCAAAGAGGCTTTAGAAGATTGTAGAGATGAGATTAAAGCTTGTAGATTTTGGATTTGTAGGGTTGTTGATGTATACAAGGGTTGTTGAGAGTTTGATGATGCCAAAGGACCAATAGAATTTTGTACAACATTCTTGACCTCCTCTATGACCAAGGTTAGCTTTGTAAAGTTGATCCAGCTTGACCTTTGTGTCATTATTTTGAGTAATTTGATTCTGGATCACTTCATATAGAGCTCTGAAATATTCCCTTAGCTTAGACATATTTTCTTGTACAGGAGTGAGAGAGAGGGCTTGAAGTCTATTTGAAAACTTATTGAACTTGTTCTTAATGCTTTGAAATGTAGGCATCAGCTTATCAATCCTGCCATTCACAAATTTCTTTACTTCAGTTTGATGTTTGACCAGAGTCTTTTCCATGGCTCTTCAAATTTGATGAAAGGCCTTCAATTGTTTTTTGTACACCTTTGTCACAACAACTTATACCTCTTGGGGAGTGAGGACCTTAGCGTTGCTATCCAAAATGATGACATACTCCTCTCTAAATTTTTCTAAGGTCTCCTCCATTATTGTAGTGAAATCCTTTGAGAGCCATGCATTCACATTACAGATGCTTCATCTGCAATTTTCTCTTGCTGCTCTTCAATATCCTCCTTGTATGAAAGTATTATGCCTTGATAGTCTTGTTTTGACATATTTGTAGTGAAGAGTTGTTGAGTGATATTGGCTAGGCCTGTAAGCTGCCCAACCAAAAGATCATTAATTGTAGAAGGTTGGGCTTGAGCATCCTACATCCATTGAAATATGGGGTCAAAAGGTTGTGGTTTAGTGTTTGTAGATGGTATGTCTGTTTGGTTTGAGGTGAAGGGATAAAGGTGGTAGGTAACCCTGTGACAGGATTCACAAATGAACTCACAGTTTGAACTGTGGTTATGACAGTGTGTTGTTCACCAATAATGGAAACCTCCATTTGAATTGGAGGGAATTTGACCAGGTTACTATCATGTACCATGGCCTCCAACCCTTGTTCTTCTTGCAAAAAACTGGAACTTAAATGTGCTATACTTGCCTCCTCAATAGCTGTATTATTGGAAATTTTATTTTCAGCTTTAATTGACAGAGCAATTTCAGCTAGGATTTTGAGGGAAGTTGTCCCTACTTGAGGAACCTCTAATTCAATTAGAGAGGAGTTAGATAGCTCCCCCTTAGGAGTACTACCCTCAAACCTGTCAGTCTGTGAAGATTGTTTAGCACATGAAGGTGCTTGAGTAATATCCACAGGGTCTTCAGTTAAAACTAATGAAATCTCTATGGTTTTGATGGTGTCATCAAGGTATACGCCAGCTTGTAGCCTCTCACCATCTATATGTGGTTCCTGGGTGGTGATCACAGCTTCTTGAACTATGTCACTTGATTTTGGCAACACTTGAGAAGTGGATTCAAGTGTTTTATTTTATGAAGAAAAAATTTGAGATATGAGAGTTGTGATGTTAGCATTGAGTATTGGAATCTCCCCCTAAATAAATGAGGGAGCTTCAATTGATGTGCTCTCAGTGTCAGTGCCAACCATATTTCTTCTTTCACCAACTTGAGAGTGCTCAAGTTGGGGTGCATACTCTGTACATATTGCATTGGGGAGAGTGCTTTATTCAATAGAGACACCCTGTTGAGAGGATGCCTCTAGAGTCTGTTTATTTCCTTCTTTTATAACTGCATCCTTTAGGGAGGATATAGAGGTAGCTTCATGAGTGGCAAGCTTAATTTTTCTTGACTTCTTTGGCTTTTTGACCAGGGTAGACTCTAGTTGGATTTGGTCCTCACCACTCTCATTTATAACATTTAAAGGTGCCTGCTTTTTCTTCTTTTTACTCACTCCATCATGTTGAGAGGATGAAGTGGTTGTTTCCTAGCTTTTAGTGGTAATGAATAAAGGGTCTCAGTTATGGAAGGCCCCTGCTGGTTTTCCTGTGTTTACACTTCCACAGGTACAAGAGCCATAACTGTATTAGATATGGCACTAGACCTCATGTCAGGCATAGGGTATGGTAGGTCTTGAGTCTTTCTAACATAAAGTTAGTGATTTTCAGACCTATGGGTACCTTATTCTTTGTAATTAGTGAACCAAATAGTATTTTGGACACTTATTTACAATTGCCTATTTTAGTCCTATCAATACCATTAAGTAAATGTATGTCTGTAACTTTATGATTTAAAGTAGACATACTAAATCTAGGAATGAAAATTTCCTTACCTCTATTGGCCAAAGGCATTATAAGCCTTGTGTTGAGTTCTTCCAAGATCAATAGCCCCACATTAATGTGCCTGTTGTGAATCATGGAGAACACCGGCTTTTGGACCATACTAGATATATTGTCATACCCAGTCTTCCTGCAGGTGAAGGCTCTCACTACTGAGTCAAACAAGAATGACCATTCCCTCCTTAGATGCTTCTTGTTCAAGCTGGAAAGGTTGATCTTCTACTTTTATTTATGAATTCAATAAATTCAGCTAACTCATGTTGAGTCGGTACCTCCATCATGCTATCAGTTTGGATTCCCAGTGCCTTGTTGACATCATTCTCATCAAATTCCACTTGTTGGCCTTAGATTGAGCAGTTTACCACCAAAGACAAAGCTTGAGTCTCATGCACAATAGTCCTAACCACAACTGAATTCCAGAAGTCATTGAGAACATCCATGTACATGATAGGATTAGCAGTCAAAGCACCTGCAAAGTAAGTCTTAGACAAAAACTTAATAAATCTCTTGAAACTGTCAGGAGCTTGGTTAACATCAGTGAAAGCTAACCTCCCTTAGGGATAACAGCTCTAAGAGTGCTTGCAGCCATTGTGATTATTTGAATTTGAGTGGGTAAGAAATTTGAGAGAGAGAGAACTCGAAATGATAGACAACGGTTAAGGTTTGCAAAAACTAGGTCAATTGAGATCTCGAAAGCGTAAAGAGGGGTTATATCGAGATGACTGGGTATTTATGGAAAAAGGTAAGTGACTTTTCGATAAGTAGAAATAAATGTTTGGGATTTTCTTATCGAGAAGTCATGTGAATAAATAGATACATATCGAGATGTCACTATCTTGACTCTTATCAAGAACTCGATAGTGACTTATCAAGATGTTAAATAAATACCCAGTTTGTCCTGAATTGACTGTATATTTCCAATTTCTATTTGAATAAATCAAAATAAAATTAGAATGATTTTATGTCAAAATTATTTTACTTAAATAATTTATTAAATTAAATTATCTTAGTTTTAAGTTATCGAGAAGTCTAAAATGTGTACTTGTAGAGAACTCTATGAATAAGCATATGTCGAGATCATATGTCGAGTTCTCTACACTACTTATCAAGAAGTTAGGAAAAAGACTTATCAAGAACTCTATCGAGAAGTCAAGATGTCTTGTCGAGGAGTCATTTAAACCTATCGTGAACTCAATTCTCTATGTACTTTTGATTTTTTCAGTTCTGTCTTATATTAATTTCACATATTGAAAATGTAAATTAATAGTTAGAAAATTTTTCTTAGAATTTGAAAATTTTCAAATTGAATTTTGAATTTAGAAAAATAAATATCCATAGAATTTTGAAATATGTATAAATCATATTCTAGTTAATTTCTAATTAAATCAAATTAATTTTGATTTATCAATAATTAATCTGATGCAACACATTAGTTGAGTTCTTGCCTTTAGGATGAATAATTTAACATTCTAATTTCATTAACAAGTCTAGTGAATTTTGCTTCATCCAAAGGTTTAGTGATATTATCATCTAATTATTTTTCTATTGCAACAAAAATGAGCTCAATAGTACCATTTGCAACATGTTCTCTAATAAAATGGTACCTTATATGTAACGCCCTCCAGACCCGAGGTATAAGTTTGGGGGTTATTAGCTAATCTCCATACTTGTATAACCTGTATGATAATTAAGCAGATATATACATATATAACCCATTTAACACTAACCAGGACCTTTTTAGGTTAAGTATGAAAACAAGAACCACTATCTAACTTTATTACAACAAAATTTAAAGTCTTAAAAACTCTCTTTATTACTAGCCATCATCTAACAAGTTTTAAACTACTTTTCTCATTTATTCATACACATTCATTAACAATCTACACAACACCTGCTCAGGCAACTCAAAGCTTTCTTCCTGGATTGTGATCAACACCTTTGGTATGAGAGGGTCCCGCGGCTTGACTCGCTTCTTTACCATTCGAGTCCTGATAGGTTTCATTTTCCTTTTTAAATGAAAACAATAAGGTGAATAATAACAAGAAAAGGGGTGAGGCATAAGTTGCTCAACAAGTCCGTAATATACCAGTAGTGCTATAGTAAGTTTAATGAACCGGTAACTTGATTATGTCTGCAAAGACATAACCTCGCAAGAAAAGAATGAAGGCCATTATCGGAAAATACAAATGAACTAAACTAGACACAAGTTCACACCTATATCCTGCTGATCATCCTGGATACAGTGCAGATCTATATCTCACTATATAGATCTATTCGGATACCCAGGCTCCACGACCCAACTCAAGGATCCAGTTAAGTCCTGGTCCTTAGGATCAAATGTATACTTAATCCCAATCGTCACTATTCAGTCCACAGATTAGCAACCAGAACAATCGGTATGCTTCGATATATTCCAATACCTAAATATATCAAAATATGTGTATAGTTATTGGAATATGAATGGAGGATTTAACGAATTAGGAGAAATCGGGAATCGAAATGAAATATGAACTAAGGAATAACAATTTTGTATTAGTGTTTGTGAACAGGAATCAAAAGTGTGCAAGTGCAATAAGAATCTGAAGTAATTTTCATTATTCTGAAATTAGAATACGGAAAAACTTGCCTTTCACGCAATTTACTCCAATTACTTCACCGTTGTCTATCTCCGACTCGACTCGCCTTGTTGGTTTCACTTCTATCAAAGAAATAGACTTATTTAGGCATTTCTTATCTCAATCGTGTCTCAAACTGACTTCATATAGCCCTTATCATCTACCCATACGCATATTACTAACCCGTATATCAAGTATTAACAGATAAAACTCGATTAACCACGTACTACACATAAGCACATAAGTCACATAGCCATGCTAGGTTTAAAAATAATTTTTATAATCGAAATCGACTCGCTATTTGCTTAACTGATCATTATCTGACTCGTTTTCTATTTTTTGAAACTTATCGGACTCGTCTTTATATGCGATACGGCTTAAAAGTAATTAAATATCGAAAGTCAACTAGTTACTAAAAGAAATTAAGATTTAAAACTATTTTTAATGAAAATAGATCATTTTTCTGAGTAAAAGGGCTTTCATTTCGCTCGAATCAGATAAACGGTTCAATTATTATTCGATAAATACAGATAAATCAATTTATTATTCACTATAAATAATTACTATTAATTATTGAACACTAAAAATATTTTTAAATAATTATTTGGGAAAAATCAGAATTAAAAATGATTTTTCCATAATTTTTTGAATTAAAATGAATTTGTTATGATTTATTGAAATTATTTGATTAATTATCAAAATAATTAATCATTTTTAAATAATTAATAAATAATAAATAATAAATAAATAAATCTAATTTTTAGAAAATATTTCAGTATTATTTATAATATAAATCAATTAATTAAATAATAAATAAAATCTTATTATTTATAATATTTCAGTATAACACATATTTTAGTTCAACTTAAGATTATAGCGAACAATTCTTATTATATCATACATTTTCTCATATCTTCTGATTATAACAGAATATCACTACTAAGTACTATGACAAATTATTCTAGAATTCTTGTAGTTCGTGTTTCAATTCCAGCTCTCTAATTAACAATTTATTTATCCTTGACAACATACACTTATTTTTATTAGTTAACTTGTTCAACTTCTGATAACCAACACTATCATAATCTTGTGTAAGAATTCATTTAGTTTTAAAGCATCACTTCTTAAAAATTGTTACAGTTAAACCACCATATCTTCATCTCCACCTATGCCTTTCCGTAATGAACCGTCTTCGCTGGCTCAGTTATGACCATTAAATTTACCATAACTATTTTACTTAAGTGGGAAAATCCAACCATTCCTTGAAGAGCACACTCAAAGTTTATTCGTAACTAGCATTTCTTCGATCTTGAACCTTCATGCCAAGTATCTCTCACAAGATTGAGGTATGTTTCATCTTCACAATGTATTAATCGATTATCTGCTTATTATTAAGAAATTCTTCATTCGCTTCTTCTGTCCAATCAATCATTTGCCTTATCCGATATATGCAACTTTACTTTCTTATCTCTCTATTTAATTTACCTCATACGGTTCATTAACTACTTCAATTCACGCCAAAATCTCAAACTTGAAATGTATTATGTATACAGATATCCGCTTCTGATTTGATGTCATCGTGACAACCATGTTATAGGCATAATGATTCTTCTTTGCACGTATATGTCCACCATTTAGTGGCTTGCAATTATCCATACTTATCATGTAACTCCATCTGCTACACGGGTTCATTTCACTTCCTTTTTAAAACATTCAAAGAATAGACCTTACACAAGAAGGGAATATGTGTATATGATTCTGATTGAAAACCTTTCGTAAAGAATAACAGTACAAGGAAACAATCGAAAGGATCTATAAATCAACAAACCATAATTGAAGAAGAAAAAATGGATAATGATTTAGATATGAATGAGATAACCATATTTGTACTCAAGATGGCCAGTCTTTCATACTATATGGCATACAGCACATGATTAGGTGGCGTCCCACCAGACTCTTTGTTATTCCGATAAAGAGTCACACCATAACACTGCTTGTCTCAATCAGACAATAAGTCTGGAGGGAAAAATGATTTTTGAAAGGAATACAATAATGTCCTTATCATCTCATAGAGCTGATTGTGAATGAAGTTCATACTTTATTCAAGATTCATAAGAATTTATGGTATTATAAAAAAGAATGATAACATTGGTCGTCATCCACATTTCATCTATTTACAGTTGCAACGCTTGTTCGATCAATATATCTCATTCCGAGTCATATATTAACTTTAGAAAGTTCTCTGAAATGCTTTCTTAAATAGATCATTAGAATGAATTCCCATTTATTATGTCTTGTATCTTTAACGTCGCGCTTCCATGTTTAATATTTTTATAATTCGACCCTATTTGCGCTCTTACGAGATTTACAATCATAAATTCAAATTTCACTTACACTACTGATCATTCAACACATCGACTCCTTTGCTAGTAACATTCTTCCTTTAGAAAAGTTTAGAAATTTTCTCAATCTTCTCTGATCATACTCGGCTTCCTGTAAATCGAAGTATTCTTTGAACTCTAATAGTCTCAGAAATTGGATGAGTAGTTTCTCCGTATATTGGTTCTGTTCGTTAAACTTATCAAACAAGGTTTACACTCTTCTGTTAGGAACAATCAAATCTTCTCCATAATAGTGGGTCCACTTGGCCTTCTAAATGAACCATACTAACTTCCAGAACAAGTCTTCTTCTGGATAATCTGAATCTTATAACAAACATGAAACTCAAGTAGTTATTTGACAACCATTTTTTTTAAAACTTGTCTTGTTTAAAGGATTTTTAAGAAAATTTTGTTAAGAAAATCTCTTTTGAAAACTGTTTAAAATCTTGAAAATCGTACACCTGGTCGTCATTACTATATGAGTTGGTTGTTGTCCTTCTCAACAACTACAAGGTATCAAATTAGAGAAACACTTAGATAAGAGCTCATTCATTTCCATATATCTTCTACCCTTTTTATTGGATCTATTTTGCCTTCATTGATCGACAAAAATTCCAGTTACCGTTGCATATTATCTTATTCGTAACTTCACTTCCAGTCTTCCATACTGGTAACGCTCTCATCATCATCTCTTGCGATTACTAAGTATAACAAATCTATCAAGTAATCATCAAATCTATTTTATAAAATAAGGTCGACTAATATCACATCACATTACTATTATACGCATCATGTTTGGTCATAACATCATCATCTACTTCCAAAAAACTCTCGATTTCTAATCTTCTCAAACTCCTCTAAAATCCAACTAGCTCACTCCACAAGATAATCATAGGTGGCATGCTTACTAGTAGCTCCATATAACCTGGTAGTAGCTATTCTCTGGAACACACGTATCCTCTCTCTAGATTTCTTCTCACCCTTCTTAATATCTCGTGTACTCACCATATGTTGTAGCTCTCGAATCCATCTTTATAGGTGCTATTACTTCATAAGACCAGTTTTAAAGTAATGGTATGGAACAAGGTGTAGGGTAGACAGAAAAGATGCACTCACAACTGAATATCTGATAGAACCAGAATCAGCATGTGGGGGATTCTCGAATAGGTAGTCTCGCATTAGGGGATGAGATAATAGTTTGAAAAGGTGCAACCGTCGCAACATGAGGTGATATAGCTAACACCAGTGGAAGAACAGGGCGTGAATTAAATGATAGTCCTCCGACTAAAGGCTCTGAATGATCAGATGATCCTGGGATAAAAGAATCTGCCATCGCCGCTATTTGACAATCGCGTCGCTAGATAAGAATCTCGAATCTCATCACGAATCATACCAAAACCTACTATACATTCGCATTCAACCTCTTGTCGTCCTATCTTTCTATTTTCTAATCCTAATCCTAACCCTCTATACATTCCCGACAATCTAGGCTTGTTTCAGTGACTTATAACATGTAGCTCTGATACCAAACCTGTGAAGCCCTCCAAACCCGGGTCAAAAGTTTGGGGTTCATAAGACACACACAATACATTAATCTATATATAAAATATTATATGCATTGACCCTTCTTTACACAACCACATATCGTAACAGGTTAAAGTATGAAAACAAGCCACAACCTTAACTTTTATTACATCGTACCAAATCCCAACTAGTTCCTCTTACAATTGATAATGATATCATTCTTACAATCTTACATAACTCATCTACAGTATAAAGCACCTGCTAACTCGATCCATCTTATCCTGGAATCCTAGCTTGCACACTGGATTGGGAATCCTCGTTACCAACAATTTCCGTTTCCTGTAAAATAATATAAACAGATTTGCAAGAGTGAGTTAACTAGCTCAGCAAGTCATAATAGCAACAACTGAGGTTCAACAATGATCAGTTGAAATGACTCAGAAGAATCAAGTTTCTGGATAAGCAATGAATAAAATTGGATATTCTCTTTTCATTTTTAAAAACCAAGGTTAGGTTGCTGATTAGTCACGCACTAACCCCGAGCAAGGCTCCCATCTTTGCTCTATATACTGGATCCAAGGCACACATTGGCCTAATATGACCACGAATCTGGTCCATATATATAAATCCATCCAATTCTAAAATAATTTAATATGATAACCATTACAATTCAATAAAAATAGAATCATGATTAACATTGATAAAGCATTTATCTCAAAGCATAAAACTTTTCACAGGTATCACCAGGGTGTATCAAGGTATAAATATGAAGAACAGCTTCAAGACTGATGAAGAATCAATTATCTGAAGAACAATGGTTCAATGATAATACAGGGTATTGATCTTTGATGTGATAGGGTATTCCAGGGTGTATAAGTTTCTATATGCTCAAGAAATTCTGTTGAAATACTTGGTTTATGGTGTGTATGTATTTGTGGAGTAGTATTATATTTGTATGGTTTAATATCTGGGAAATCAACTGTTGGTGGTTTACAAGAAATAAATCTTATGGCTCAAGTTCAATGATACAATCAGGGTTCAAGGTTGAATAGTTTAAAGCACTTGCAATATAAAATAAGATTTATTTTGAATACTAGCAACATGTTATAAGAAAGTTCAGGGATATTTGCAATATATCTCGCAGAAAGATTCAGAAGTACTTGCCTTATCAAAGATGATTTCCAACTTTACTTGTACTCATCTAACAATTTTACTTTTCCAATTACTTTCCTTCTTTTTTCTATGATTTGCTTATATTCGTCATTCACTTGCTTTCTCTTTCTACACTTCACTTCCACTTACGGATCACTGACTTTATTTTTCTATACCTCGCTTACTTTGCTAGGCATCAAAAATATCTATCAATACTCAATCTCATATCATTCTAATCGTCACATGGACGTCATAAGCTTTTATCTACCCTTCGTTTTACCCAAATCCGATTTACGGATTGAAAGTTATCGCAAAAATCGTCAAACAAAAACCACATAGGCATATAACACATCAATCAAATAGCACGTAGCACATAGCATGCAATATATTCGATAAAAATAATTTTTCAAAGAGGATTCGGGGTCAAAATGATTTTTCAGGTATTTAATACGAATTTTTGAATATTTTTCGGAATTAAAATGGGCCTCTGAATCATTTTATAATTAAATAATAGGGTTTGAAACGTGAATCTGACTTTCAAATAATTTTATAATAATCATCGAGTCTTTAAAATAATTTAAAATAATATTTTAAAACTCGAATCTATTTTTCGGAATTTTTTAAATCCAAATAAGTAATTAAATCTAATTAAATAATCAATTAAAATTAATTAATAACTAATTAAATTAATTAACTAATTAATATTTAAATTAATTGACTAATTAAATAATTAATTATCAAATAAAATGAATTAATTAATTAATTATAATTTATTTTAGAATTAAAAACAATTCCCATAAAATAAATAATGAATTTTTGGAATTTTTAAAATAATAAAAATCAAAATTTGAAAATATTATAAAAAGAAAATATAATTTCTGAAAAAAATTTAAACAGAATTTTGATATTCGAAACTTTTGTAAACAGAAATCTAGGTTTTGTAAATTTGGCAAAATATAGGGACTTATTTGCATTTTGTCCCCGTCCCCATCACCGGTCGCCGGCAATCGCCATTAATGGCGATCCCGAGCTTTTCCAGTGACACAAAATCAGCCTAGAATCACACGAAAATATCAGG
The DNA here is from genome assembly GCF_009905375.1 of Apium graveolens. NCBI lineage: Eukaryota > Viridiplantae > Streptophyta > Magnoliopsida > Apiales > Apiaceae > Apium > Apium graveolens. The sequence goes on from NC_133654.1 coordinate 80,196,251, forward strand.
GGATGATCTTTCAACTCCCAGAAACCCAAATATGCAACCAAATCATGCAACCAAACAATGAAATGGCCAGAATCGTGGCCTGAAAATCCTGCCGCCGCCTGGGTTCGATTTTACGACCAACACCAACCAGGAATCGTCTGTTAAAACAAGTGGTACCATTCGATTCGTCTTTCGACGATCTACAACATGATGTAATCAATTTTGACTAATAAGCCTTGAATCAAAAATACCCAAATTTCAATTGAAATTATTCAAGAACATAAATCCTAATTTATGAATCCGAGAATCAAACATCGTTTTAAACATGTTATTGAACTCCAAATGACTAATATACCAAAATTACTAGGAAGAAAAGATCTACATGATTCTAGCATCAAATCACACAAACAACATCATAACAAAATTCCTATTTTAATTACTAAATAATTCAAAATTAAATAAGAAAATAAGAAAATCACTTTGATTTCTGCACAAAAGTGGTTGATTGATTCAGAAAGAACTTTTCGAGAGCTTCGATTTGATATATGGCATGCTCGAATCGGAGTTCGATAACGCCTTCGTTTGTGCGTTTGATTTTGAAGAACGCGGCGAATTTTAAAGTTTTTCTCTGGAAATTATATAGTTTTACTGTTTGCAAATGATTATCTTTACAAATACAATACTGTATTGGCTATTTATATTTATAGAATATTAATAGATGTTGCATCGCGTTGGATCGAAAAATACGTTGCTTAGCCGCTAAGTAACTGCAAAAATAATCCGATCGGATAACGTTTTGGATAAACATCATCCTGTTTTAGATAAGTATCAAAAGTTTTGGATAATTATCAAAAGTATTTAATAATCATCAAAACCGGGCTTCTTATAAAACACTTGTAAGAAGATAATGTTATCGAAAAGGGTTATCGTATCGAAAATTTTACGTCGGGCCGCGTACGAGTCAAACCATAATCCGGATCGAAAAAGTCAAAACACGGAAAATGTCTGAAATTATCATATTAGTTAGGAAGGATTTTTCGGAAGAGTTTCGGGTTGTAAAAACGCAAAAACGGTTGAGGTTGGACGATTCCCGGCTTTAAAAAATTGTTTTGTAGCTGTTCAGAAAATAATTAATAAATTAATAAATTAATATAAAATCATATAACACTCCAAAAATTACCAGAAAAATACCTTAATTATCTATATTTTATTTTGGACATAATAAAATTAACATACATATACTTTATCACATATAAATATCCATATATCAACACCAATCATCAGATAATTCACCAAAAATGACATAATAATTATATAATAATCATTTATTGATAAAAATAATTACACGCTATGTCCCGGATATTACATCAAGGATCTGGTTAAGTCCTGGTCCTTAGGATCAAGTGTATACTTAATCCCAATCATCACTATCTAGTCCACAGAGGAGCAACCGGAATAATCTGTATGCTTTGATATATTCCAACACCAGAATATATCAATATATATGTATAGTTTTTGGAATATGAATAGAGGATTTAACGAATTAGGAGAAATCAGGAATAGAAATGAAATATGAACTAAGGAATAATAATTGTGTATTAGTGTTTGTGAACAGGATTAAAAAGTGTGCAAGTGCAATAAGAATCTGAAGTAATTTTCACTATTCTAAAATTAGAATAGGGAAAAACTTGCCTTTCATGCAATTTACTCCAATTAATTCACCGTCTTCTATCTCCGGCTCGACTCGCCTTGTTGGTTTCGCTTCTATCAAAGAAATAGACTTATTTAGGCATTTCGTATCTCAATCGTGTCTCAAACCGACTTCATATAGCCCTTATCGTCTACCCATACGCGTATTACTAACCCATATATCAAGTATTAACATATAAGACTCGATTAACCACATACTACATATAAGCACATAAGTCACATAGCCATGCTAGGTTTAAAAATAATTTTTAGAATCGAAATTGACTCGTTATTTGCTTAACTGATCATTATCTGACTCGTTTTCTATTTTTCGGAATTTATCGGACTCGTCTTTATACGCGATACCGCTTACAAGTAATTAAATATCGAAAGTCAACTAGTTCCTAAAAAAAATTAAGATTTAAAACTATTTTAATGAAAATAGATCATTTTTCTGAGTAAAAGGGCTTTCGTTTCGCTCGAATCGGATAAACGGTTCAATTATTATTCGATAAATACAGATAAGTCAATTTATTATTCACTATAAATAATTATTATTAATTATTGAACCCTAAAAATATTTTTAAATAATTATTTGGGAAAAATTAGAATTAAAAATGATTTTTCCATAATTTTTGGAATTAAAATGAATTTGTTATAATTTATTTAAATTATTTGATTAATTATCAAAATAATTAATCATTTTTATATAATTAATAAATAAATAAATAAATCTGATTTTTAGAAAATATTTCAGAATTATTTATAATATATATCAATTAATTAAATAATCAATTAATCAATTTATAAAATACATAAAAACTGATTTTATAATTAATAAAAATAAAAATAAAAATAATTTCTTAGAAACATTTGTCTGAAAAGGGAATCTGACAAAATCAGATCAAAACTGGGTTTTAATCCGGGTTTTGATTCGAGTAAACGGGTTAGGACACCGGTCGGGTCTCCAAGAACACGCAGGAATCTTCCCAGATTCCGGTGACGTTACCGGAGTCCGGCGACACAAAAAACCGGTCAAAACAACATCGTTTGGCTTCTTTTTCACAGGGTTTTCATTCATTTTTCAACTACAACTCGATTCCAGCCGTCAAACAACCAGAATCATCCTTGAAATCAGTTTTCTGATCCAAACTTAAAGTTTTCGGGCCAACTATCGAATTCACAGATTTGTACATGAAATCATGAGGTTAATAGCTTAAATCAAAGCTTATTAACTATACAACAAAACCCCTAATATCTAATCAACCTCAGATTACTCAAACTTAAAAACGATTAAATCAAAAATTCGAATAAACCTTAAAAATCGAACTACTACGTACAACTATCGTTCGATGAATTAACTATCACAAATTAATTGTAAACTATCAAGTAAAGCTATTCAAATCATCAATTTCATCAGATAACCCCAGAATCAAAAAGACCCAAATCAGACATGACCCTAGAAATCGAAAATCAAAATATACGAATTAAAACTTGAAATTGATATCAAAAACAGAAAGAACAGATCAAAACCTTTGATTTGGATACTTGAATCACTTAATTTGGTGCGGAAATTAGTTCAAAATCCTCGTTTGATTCTTCGACCCGAATTCAAACCCGACCCGTTCTTCAGAGAATTTCAGAATTTTTACAGAATTTTTATAATTAATTAATAATAACTAAAATAAAAACTAACTATTTATAGTAGGTAAAATAATACTCCTAATTAAAATTAAGTCCATAATTATACATCTATTAAAATTAATTGGCCCCTGATTTTATAATTTTTTAGTATTAAAATTTAATTTTTAGATATTTTATATATACAATATATATGCCAAAAATTCCCAAAAATTGTGAATAATTCAAAAATGAAAAGAAATGGTATAAATTAAAGTCTTATAATTTTATAAAAATAAAAATGTGATTTTTGTGGGGTTTTTGATACCCAATGGGGCCCGGAAAAATCATTTTTTGCGAAACGAGAAAATTCATAAAATATCTAGATGTTGAGAATAACGCAATGGTACAAGTCATTTTATGAAAAATAAGGCTAATTATTTAATTTGAAATATCAGCTATAAAATCATAGTTCGGGTCATATAATTTTTGATACGAGGGCTGTAAATACGAAATACAATATCTGAAAAATACCCTGAAATTACCCGGATAATACGGAATACACATAGCTCATAGCGGTTAGGGTTTTGTAGCTAATTACACATAAATGACATATTAAAACACATAATGTATCATTAATATCATATACTACAAACGTAATTTCCCAGGCGTGACATCACATCAATGTGCTTAGTTCTAGAATGATTAACTGGATTAGCAACAATAGATATAGCACTAGTATTGTCACACATAATTGGAATTTTTTGTAACACTAGGCCGTAATCCATTAATTGATTTCTAATCCAAAGCACTTGAGCACAACAACTTTCAGGAGCTATGTACAGCCTCAGCTGTGGAAATTGACAAAGATTGGTGTTTTTTACTGTACCAAGATACAACTCTTTGACCAAGAAATTAACAGCTTCCACTAGTTCTTTTTTCAACCCTGCATCCAGCTAAATCTGCATTTGTGTATCCAACAGCTTGAAATCATGTTCCCTTAAAATACCATAGTCCCAAGTTTGGTGTTCCCTTTAAGTATCTGAAAATCTTCTTCACATCTATCAAATGTGATTCCTTAGGATTTTCTTAAAATATAGCACACAGACATGTTGCAAACATGATACCTGGTCTACTAGCAGTTAAGTACAGCAAAGATCCAATCATTCCTCAATAACCTGAAATGTCTACACTTTTTCCTTTCTTATTTCTTCCAACTTTGTATTTGTAAATATAGGTGTTGATGCAGGTGAACAATCAACCATTCAAATTTCTTTAATAAATCTTTAACATACTTGGTTTGGCTGATGAAGATTCCATCACTTCTTTGGCTGACTTGAAGTCCAAGAAAGTAACTTAATTCTCCCATCATGCTCATTTCATATTCACTCTGCATGAGTCTTGAAAATCTTTGACATAATTTTTCATTAGTAGAACCAAAAATAATATCATCCACATAGATTTGAACTAGGATCATACCCCCACCATGCTGCTTGTAGAATAAAGTCTTGTAAATTGTTCCTCTAGTGAATCCATGTTTAAGCAAGAATTCTGACAGTGTGTCATACTAAGCTTTACGTACTTGCTTCAATCCATGGAGAGCCTTTAGCAATTGATAAAAAAAAATCTGGAAATTCTGGAACTTTAAAGCCAGGTGGTTGTTGCACATAAACCTCTTCTTCCAACTCAGCATTCAGGAATGCACTCTTTACATCCATTTGTTACACTTTAAAATTTGAGTGTACAAAAAATACAAGAACGATCCGTATTGCTTCAAGTCTTGCAGCTAGAGCAAACAATTCATCATAATCAATTTCTTCTTCTTGTGAGTAGCCTTTTGCAACTAATCTTGCTTTATTCCTTGTTGTAATTCCATTTTCATCCATTTGTTCATGTACACCCATATATTCAGAGTTTTCTTTTAGAACAAAACACTTGCTTCCAAACACATGTAGATAATTCACAGTAGGCTTTCTTTTTGACAAAATTGAGTAGGGTTACTTGCCAAGTTTTTTATTGATGAGATATCTATTTTGAGTGTAGCATGCAATATTGACAGCTTCTTCCCAAAAACTTGTTGACAAATTAGCATCTTGCAGCATTGTTCTAGCAGTTTCAACTAAGTCTAACAGCCTCAACTAGAGTTCTATTATTCCTTTCAACTACCCCATTTTGCTGAGGTGTTATTATGCAAGACATGCATATACCTTAACAAGACTAACACAATTTTTCAACCCTAACTAAGTTGTATTGTTATCTTAATTTGTATTCTATCTAGAAGAAGATCAAGATGATCATGCCTCAGAAGAATTTGGAAGAAGCTTGGAGTTGAATAAATCTGTTTGGATAAAAATACTCTAAGTCAAGATCTCTACAAGTCACAAATTTAGTGTCATAGAGAAGTCATTAGAGAACTCCAAATGACTTATCGAGAAGTCAGGAAAGCTACTAGAGAACTCAGAGAGAAATCGACAAGTCAATTGAAGGCATGAAGTTTAGAGATATCGACAAGTCATTTCTTCACTAGAGAACTCAGAGTTATCGACGAGTCTACATTCATTAGAGAACTCTGAGTTATAGATAAGTCAAATTCCACTAGAGAACTCAGAGATATCGATAAGTCAAAATTCTCTAGAGAACTCAGAGTTATCGACAAGTTCACATTCATTAGAGAACTCTAAGTTATCGATAAGTTCAAATCCACTAGAGAACTCAGAGATATCGATAAGTAAAAATTCACTAGAGAACTCTAAGTTGTTGACAAGTCAAAGTGAATACATGAAGCTGAGAGATCTCGACAAGCCAAAGTCTCATTCGAGAACTCAGTGATCTCTATAAGTCAAATTCACTATAGAGTATTAGAGATCTCGATAAGTCAATATACTTATCGAGATGTCAAGATCTCTATATGCCTAACTGGAGATCTTGAGGCAAATTCTCAAAGTACAAACTGCAGATCAGTTCAATATCCAAGATATACAATCAACAAACAAACCAACCAGCTGGATTGACAAGTCAACAAAAAGCAGTTTGAAGGATGTGCAAGATCAATGGTGAAGATTAACTGACAAAGGAAGATCAAGATAATCACAGGATGCTAAAGATATGTTAAACCAGAAATAGAAGATTCACTTTTCCTAAAATGGAAATGACAAATGACGGTTTAGTAAAGGTTAATAGCATGTCTTATTGTACTGTGTAAACTAGTAGTTAATTGAGTTATAAAGTTAACACTGGTCTTTTGTCAGTTGTAACAATTCAGATAGAAAATCTTGTAACACTCTCAAGAAGAATATAAGCTCTTTATTAACAAAGAGCCTAGAAATTTTGTAGCAAAACATTTTTAATTTTAATATAAAATTAAGTGAGTTTTGAATACCTGTGTTCTTTATTCTTGCAAGTTTAATTTCTGCATGAACACACTTTCACTACAAGATTTAATTTACTTTGTTCAACCATAAAAGATTCAAGAAAAGCTTAAAAATAGTAAAACACATTCACCCCCGTGTGTTATTCATTTCCTAATAAGTGGTATCAGAGCCAAATCTAAAAGTAAACAGATTCAAGATCTTGGAAGAATGAATACAAAGAAAATTAGTAACATCAAAATTCCTGCCTTTGACAAAGCTAACTACAATCTTTGGAAAAAGAAAATGTTGATGTTTATCAGGATGACCAATCCACTCTATATTCAGATTCTCAAAAATGGGCCCTTCACTCCTATGGTTAGAGTTGAAGAAACAACAGATGGTGATACGTCATTCCAGCTCATTATGCTCCAAAAGACCCTTCTGAGTATTCTGAGCCTGAAAAGGAGAAAGTTTCCTTGGATAGTGGCTTACAACTAATACTAATAGAACTACTTGACAATGTGATGTACAACAACATTGTCAACTGTGACACTTCCAAACAAATCTGGGAAAAGATTGAAATACTATGTGTAAGAACTGAGGAAGTTAGATCTAATCAAAGAAGGATACTGATTTTACAATATGAGGGTTTCATGGCCAAGCCAAAAGAAAGTATAATAGATGTGTTTGAAAGATTCAATAAGATAATAAATGACTTGCAGCTCCATGACAAATACTATGAAGCTGAAGAAGTGAACTAAAAGTTCTTGCTTACTCTCCCTGATCATTTGGAACAGAAAATCTCAGCAATCGGGGAAGGGAGAGACTTGAGCAGAATAACACTGGAAGTTCTATATGGAATTCTTAAAACATATGAACTAGAAATGATTCAAAGAAAATCATTGAGATCTGGTCAAGGACATGTAGTAGATGGATCAAGTGCTTTAATTGTCAATGAAAGCCAAACATCTAATAATGAGCCAAGATCTCAAACTCCAGTTGCCTCAACAAGTGAGCAAAGAACAAATGATTCAGAGGAACAAGTTATTTTGGAATTGGAGGAAGATGAGTTCTACACTCTTGATGAACTGGATGAGCTAGATCAGTCAATGGCCTATTTGGATAGAAAATTCTCTAACATTAGAGTAAAGAAGCCAAGTTACTTCAAGGGTAAAGGACAGTCTTTCAACAAAGACAGTAGCTGGAAAGGAAAAGGGAAGTACACTTCTGACATCAAGAATTGTTACAAAACTGGATCTGTTGAGAAATCTAAGATAAGGTGCTTCAACTATAATGAACTAGGCCATTTTGCTAAAGAATGCAGGAAACCCAAGAAAGCAAAGAAAGGCAAAGCATATCTTGAACTAGAAGCAAAGTATGAAGCTCTTCTGAAGAAACAGCAAAGCAAAGCTTATATTGCAGAGGGAAAAAGTTGGGATGACTCTAAAAATGATGAAGACGAAGAATTTGGAAATTATGCACTCATGATCTTGGAGCAAGGAGAATCATCCTCATCTAAATCACAGGTACCAACTCTTACCACCATTGATTTAAATGTGAGTCAATATAAGGAAATTGCAGAGAAGATGAGCACAGAAATGTTTCACATTCACACAAGCATGGTTGCTGCTAATAAAGAAGTGAGCAGACTGACAAAGATAAATGAGAAGCTTGAAAGTCAGAAGCAAGAAACTGAATTGTTGTTGGTGGAGCTTGAAGCTGTAAAACAAGAGAATGTTTATCTCAAGAACAAGCTCAAGTGTGCAAATAAAATTGAAGCAGTGCTAAGGGAGAAGCTGGAAAAGAATGAGGTGAAGTTGAAGTCCTTCACAAATGAATTTGAGTTAGTTAGAAAATACCATGAGAAAAAACAAACCATGTGCAAATATTGCTATTGGTCTTGACTATGATGTCTTGAACAACAAGAAGAAAGAGATAGGTGATAAAGGAAAAGCAACAGTTAATGAAAATGTTCTAGCTATGCTGAAAAAGGTTATCTCACCTATGTTCAAGGCATGTGAAGTTAACTTTAGTGAAGAAGAATTGATTATCAAGCAATAAATTGATAATGAGGACAAAGAGAAGAAAACTGCATAATCAACTCAGTCTTCCAATACTGAAGAGAAGCTCATGGACAAACAAAGTCCCAAGGCACATGTTAAAGAAACCAAAACTGAAGATGCAAGAAAAAAAAAAGAAAAATAGAAATGGGAAAATAGGGATAAATAAAAGCTACAATTTTCCTTATGTTGCAGATGCTCCAAGAAAGAAATGTGAAAAATGTAGCCTTGTAAATCACCTAACTCACCTTTGTAAAAAGGCAGTTAGCAAGCCAACTGAAGAAGCCTGCAAATACAATGAAGCAAATGCAAATGATCCCTAATTCTTCTGTGACAAGTTTGACTGTATTCCTTGTAACTTGAAAGTAATGAAAAGTTGTCACAAACTGAGAGTAGACCTCAAAGAAACAAGAAATGGGTCTACAACAGAAAGGGAAAATGCTCAACATTCAATCGACTCTATTTTATCTAAATCTACTCATTCTACTTCTGCTAAATCAGTTAACAAGAAGAAAGTACCCAACATTGCTTGGGTTGCTAAACATATTTAAAACTCATTGTGTGCAGGGCAAAGTGAAGAAAGTCATCTAGATCATAGACAGTGGATGTTCCAGGCATATGGCAGGTGATAAAGCCCTGCTATCACAGTTTGAGGAGAAAGTTGGCCCTTTGGTGACCTTTGGAGACAACAGCAAAGGATTCACAATGGGATATGGCAAGATTGTTTCTGAAAATATTAGCATTGATGATGTAACACTGGTATCTGGTCTTGAAGTGAATCTTCTCAGTGTTATCCAATTTGCAGACAAAGGCTTTAAAATTTTATTCAACAAAGAAAAATGCACTTTTATCAGCAAGAAAACTGGTGAAGTTGCTCTGAAAGGAGCAAGAAAAGGGAGCTTATTTGTTACAGACTTGGACTCAACAAATAAGGATGGAATTTGTTTCTTCTACACCAAGGCATCAGAAGAACAAAGCAAGCTATGGCATAAGAAATTGTCTCACTTGAATTTCAAGACAATTAACACCTTGGTCAAAAAGGAGTTAGTAAGAGATATGCTTAAACTGGAGTTTGCTCAAGTTAAAGTTTGTGAAGCTTGTCAAAAAGGAAAAATGAAAAGATCAAGTCACAAATCAAAAATTGTGAATTCTATAAGTGCACCATTGCAACTTATTCGCATGGACTTGTTTGGGCCAGTAAATGTCTTATCAATTTCAAGAAACAAATATGCACTTGTGATGGTGGATGATTTCTCAAGATACACTTGGGTAGAGTTCATGCACTCTAAAGATGAAACTCCACACATCATAATTGAGCACATCAAGAAGATAGAAAAATAGGCTGAAGATCACAATTGTGTAAAAAGATTGAGAAGTGATAATGGAAAAGAATTCAGAAATGCAACATTGAGTGAATTCTGCAAAAGTAAAGGCATTATTCAAGAAAGCTGCTAGAACACCTCAACAAAATGGAGTAGTTGAAAGAAAGAACAGAACATTAGTTGAAACTGCTAGAACAATACTGCAAGATGTCAAGTTTCCAACAAGTTTTTGGGAAGAGGCTGTTAACACTGCATGTTACACTCAGAACAGATATCTCATTAACAAGGCACATGGCAAATCACCTTACTCAATCATGTCTAAAAGAAAGCCTACTATAAAGCATCTTCATGTGTTTGGAAGGAAGTGTTACATTTTGAAAGACAACTCTGAATATGTAGGAAAATTTGACTTAAAAGTCTTTGAAGTAATTTTTCAAGGATATTCATTGGAAAGAACAGCCTACAAAGTTTATATGATAGATCAAAAGAAGATTATGGAAAGCACAGATGTGACTTCTGATGATGACAAGTGTCCAGGCTTGGAATGCCTTAATGAAAATGAAGCTGAAGCCCTTGTATTTGAAAACCTCAATATTGATAGTGATTCTGATGGGGAAGATGAAGTTGATGCATAACAGAAGACAAATGAAGAGTCTACTGAGCAAGAAAATCATGGAAATGGAAGCTCATCTCAAACACCTAAATTTGACAGCACAAACTCAAGGAGAGAAAGAGAAGAAGGATCTAGCAGTCATACCAATAATGAAGAAAATGATGAAGGCACAAGTCAACAAACTCACACAAGAAAGTGGGATAGAAGTCACACTAGAGAAGCAATAATTGGTGATCCTACTATTGTTGTGAGAACTAGAAGTGTAACTGCTAATGAGTGCTTATATGCATGTTTTCTGTCTCAAGTAGAGCCTAAGAAAATTGATGAAGCTCTACTGGATCCTGATTGGATATCTGCCATGCATGAAGAGCTGGATCAGTTTGAAAGAAACAAAGTTTAGGAATTGGTTCCTGCACCAAAGAATAGAAGCATTATTGGAACAAAATGGGTGTTCAAGAACAAGATGGATGAAAATGGTATAGTTACCAGAAACAAAGCAAGGTTGGTTGAAAAAGGATACTCACAAAAAGAAGGAATTGATTATGATGAAACCTTTGCTCCAGTTGCAAGACTTGAAGCAATAAGGATTTTTCTAGCATTTGCTGCACACTCAAATTTTAAAGTGTATCAAATGGATGTCAAGAGTGCCTTCTTGAATGGTGAGCTAGAAGAAGAAGTTTATGTGCAACAGCCACCTGGCTTTGAAGATCCATAATTTCCAAATTTTGTGTACAAGTTACTCAAGGCTCTATATGGACTAAAATAGGCACCTAAAGCTTGGTATGACACACTGTCAGAATTTCTACTGAAGCATGGTTTTACTAGAGGTACTATAGACAAGACTCTCTTCTACAAGAAACATGGTGAAGATATGATCCTAGTTCAGATCTATGTGGATGATATCATCTTTGGTTCTACAAATTATAAGCTTTGCCAAAGATTTTCCAATCTTATGCAAAGTGAATATGAAATGAGTATGATGGGGGAATTGAGTTACTTTCTTGGACTTCAAGTCAGTCAAAGAAGTGATGGTATCTTCATCATCCAAATTAAGTATGTCAAGGATTTATTGAAAAAGTTTGGTATGGTTGATTGTTCACCTACATCTACACCTATGTCTAATGTAACAAAGTTGGATGAAGATAAAAAGGCAAGAGTGTAGATATCTCAAGCTATAGAGGGATGATTGGATCATTGCTTTATTTAACAGCAAGTATACCAGACATCATGTTTATAACATGTCTATGTGCAAGATTTCAAGTCAATCCAAAAGAATCACATTTGATGGCTGTAAAGAGGATTTTTTCAGATATTTGAAGAGAACTCCAAACTTGGGATTATGGTATCCTAAGGGAACTGGTTTTGAAGTTGTTGGTTAGACAGATGCAGATTTTGCTGGATGCAGGGTTGACAAGAAGAGTACTAGTGGAAGTATCAATTTCTTGGACAAAGACTTGTATTCTGGTATAGCAAGAAACAACAATCCGTATCAACTTCTACAGCTGAGGCTGAATATATAGCTGCAGGAAGTTGTTGTGCTCAAGTGTTTTGGATTAGAAATCAGCTAATGGATTATGGCCTAGTGTTATACAAAATTCCTATCATGTGTGACAATACTAGTGCTATATCTATAGTGGCTAATCCAGTTAATCATTCTAAAACAAAGCACATTGATGTAAGGTACTATTTTATCAGAGAACATGCTACAAATGGTACATTGAGCTCATTTTTGTTCCAATAAAAAAACAATTAGCTGACAATTTTACTAAACCTTTGGATGAAGAAATTTTTACTAGACTTGTAGGTGAAATTTGAATGTTTATTCTTCAGCCTAAGGCAAGAACTCAGCAAATGTTTTACAGCAGATTAGTTTCTAATAAATCAATCTTTATTTAATTTAAATTAGAAATTAACTGAAATATGAATTATAAATATTTCAGAAATCTCTGCATATTTATTTTTGAAAATTCAAAATTTAACTTGGAACTTTTCAAATTCTAAGTAAACTGCTAAATAATTAATTTGCATCCTTAATATATAAAATTAACACAAGGCGGAATTACATTGGTCAAAAGTATATAGAGAACTGAGTTCTCGATAAGTCTAATTGACTTCTCGACAAGTCATTTTAGGACTTCTCGAGTGAGTTTTCGACAAGTCAATTTACTGACTTCTCGAGTGACTTCTCGATAGGCTTAGATATGACTTATCGGTAAGTCCTTGTAGTGTTCTCTAGTAGTGTTCATTCACAGAGTTCTCTACAAGTACAATTTTTGACTTATCAATAACTCAGAACTAAAATAATTTAATAAATTATATTGGTAAAATACTTTTAGAAAATTTATTCTAATTTTATTTTGAATTTATTCAAATAAAAGTTGGAATTAATTCAGTCCATTTTTGGACAAACTGGGTATTTATTTGACACCTCGATAAGTCAACTTTTAGTTCTCTATAAGAGTAATTTAAAATGACTTCTCGGTATGTCTTTCATTTCCTAAAATGACTTCTCGATAGACAAATTCCAAACGTCTATTTTTGAGTTCTCGACTAGTCATTTGCTTTTACTATAAATACCCAGACTTCTCGATACATATACTTACAATTTTCGAGATCTCAAGTGACCTAGCCTTTCAAGCAAAAACCGATTTCTCTCTCAGTTTTACTCCTTTCTCAAAAAAAAATCTTACCCATTCATTCTTATCAATCAACGATGGCACTCAATATTGCAAGAGCCTCTATTCCAAAGAAAGGAACCAATTACCTCGCTTTCACTAATGCAAACCAAGATCCTGACAGTTTCAAGGGGTTTGTGAAACTTTTGGATGAGTCTTATCTTGCAGGAGCTTTGACTACAAATCCATTCCTGTATCTAGATGTGCTACATGAATTCTGGACTACAGCAGTCATGAGGACTGATATGAATGACAACTCTCTTTCTATGGTGGTGACATGCACAATTGGAGGCCAACTGATAGAGTTCAATGACCAAGATGTGAATAGAGCTCTGGGGCTGCCAACCGAAAATCTGGTGGAGGTACCAACTTCTGATGAGCTGACTGAGTTTATGGACTTCATCAATTATGGTGGAAGAATTAACATGTCAAGCTTAAACAGGACCAATCTAAGGAAGGAGTGGTATTTTATCTTTGATTATGTGGTAAGAGCCTTCACTTGCAGAAAACAGGGTATGACAACATTTCATGTGTTGTGCAAAGGCTGGTGTATTCAATTGCCCACAACAGACACTTGAATGTTGGTCTGTTGATCCTGAAAGAACTTGCAACCAGGCTAACAATGCCCCTGTCATCTAGAGGTAGGGAAATTTTATTTCCTACATTATTATGTCCACTTTAAATCATCAAGTAGCAGACATACACTTATTGAATGGTATAGATAACACAAAAATAGGCAACTGTAAGCAAGTGTCCAAAATAATATTTGGCTCACTTACTACATAGAATAAGGTGAATGTAAGTCTGAAAATCACTCCATTCATGCTGAAGAGGTTTAGGACTTACCCTTACCTTATGCCTGACATGAGATTAATCATACAATCTAGCACAACTATGATCCCTGAACCTGTGGAAGTACAAATACAAGATCACCCACAGGGATCTTGTAACACCCCCAGATCCGGGGTCGGGGATCCGGGTCGTCACGAGTTCCATTTCCCTTAACAACACCCAATCTTAATAAATAATCAACTACTCTGTACTTTGACCCCACAATAAACACACACACCACAAGTTATAGTCTCAGAGATGAATATCCAAAAATAATCACAAATCGTTTTATTCCACAATTATATGCCAATACACCTTAAACAGGTTTCTGAATAAATTTACATTTCTTTGCCATTATTACAATTCATAAATATACATAATCTGATACATCAAAAGTTGAAAGCCTAGCCTATTGGTAGTTCCTACCTCAGCTATGGCGGCATCAGTGCTTCTAGAAAACTGCGGAACGTCTCCTAACCTCTTGCGAATCGGGAGCTTGGTCCGGTTCATCTTGTCTATCTGATGTTGTGTGATGAAAGAAGAAAGCAAGGGTGAGCAGCAAGCCCACCAAAATAATATGTATAATGATTAATAGTATATGAGCCTACTCATAATACTCATGAAAGTCTTGGTCAAAAGAAATGAACCAAGTTGATATCTTAATGCGATGAAGTCGCAAAATATTCAGTATATATATACATATATACTTTTCAAAATATTGGAAGTCCTCTTCCATGCATAATACACACAGAGTTCCAGTGTATAACTGTATAAAAATATCGTTGCAAGGTGATCTCATATATCTAACCTTGTCACAACGTTTTTCTGAAAATCTTTGTCATACATAAGATAATCATTTACTAGATATAAGTTTAAAAGATGAAGTTACAAGATACTCCAATATACTTATATCTTTTCCAAATACTACTTGAACTACCACCGTTCAAGTTATAATTAGTTCAAAAGTTCATCACTTAGATGAGACTACAAGACCAGATTTGAATAGATTAAATCTTTTAAAATATCATCAAAATAAAATGAAGTTATGAGATACTTCATTTGATGTAAACATCATTTTGAAAACTTGACCCTGCCAACACTCAACAATCGCCCAACCGTAGCCTTTCTATCGAAGTGCTCTGGGTAGTGTTGCAGAAATTATCCAATTGGATGATGAACTCATTACGGGAGTTTGCCGCGCCAGGAAGACCACTTACGATGATCAGTCGTAGTAGTACAACCCCACCATTTTCTACATGTAGAGGAGAACCTGTCGGATTTACTTGTCAACCGAACACTGAACTCCTAAGGAATGGACCGCCTTAGCGGAACTTCCAGGCCATTTGGGCCAATATAATAAGGCTGGGCCGGCGCTACTCGACCACTTACGCCACTCCTAGTTCAGATGAAATCCATGACTCTGAAACGTAAAGCTCGTTTCCCCCTTTCCCCAAGTAGAAACTTGTTGATATGGCTCCACCAAGAAGTCGTACCTAGTTGGAAAGGAAAACTCACCGATATTTCCCAGGCGATGCCTGTTAATGGATTAACTTGTTCCAAGAATTTTACTTCCCGAATATTGGGTAAGTAATCAAAAACTCTTTTACCAAGACAGCAACCTTGTTGCGAATATAAAACACACCACCGAGCCGGATCCCCCAGGTTTTGAGCGAGTATTTAAATCCCCTTTTTAAAAGGAAGATCTTAAATATAAAAATAGTTTTGGGATCCGCTCTAACTTTTGAAAATCATTTTAAAGACTCGAAAACACTTTAAAGAGTGTTTGGAGTAAAACTGATTTAATGAAGTAAATCAGTCCCCAGAATATTTAGAAAATGTCTGAATATTATTATTTAAATAATATTCCCATAAAAAAATAATCTTTATAAAATAATTGAAGTAGAAGTATTAAAACTTATACTTGAAATGAATAGCAAATAATCAAAGATATACTTATACGAAAGTAATATCTTTATTTGAATAATCAAAAATAAGTTTGATTATCGACACCTTATTCTTTAATAAAATAAAGAATATATCTCAGCAAATAATCGGAGTCATAGATCCTCAAATGAATATTCAAATAATATTCAATAAATAAAATAAGCTGAGTCATAATACCTCGAATGAATATTATAAATAATATTCATTAAATAAAATAAAGGAGTCATACATCCTCAAATGAATATTCAAATAATATTCAATAAATAATGTAAAGGAGTCATACGCCTTCGAATAATATTCGGAATAATATTCAAATAATAAAATAAAAGGAGTCATAAGTCCTCGAATGAATATTCGGAGAATATTCAAATAATAAAATAAAAGGAGTCATAAGTCCTCGAATGAATATTCGTAATAATATTCATTAAATAAAATAAAGTTATCGAATAAACCTTATTCGATTAATAGTTTTATAAACTATATCAATATATATATATAAATATATATTATACTCGGGAGCCTCGCCTCCCGGTTTAGAAATATGTTCACCTTTTATCCCCTATACTAAGGGTAAACTCAAATACCGCTTATCTCTAGTATAGTTATTATGCAACTATAAGCATTTGAACCAACAGATATATAAACCAAGAATATAAATCAGGCATGCATATATACCATATCACATGCTACAATATATCGCAAGAATTTGCTAATAACAAATATGCATTTATCGCAAGATCATGCATATACACATATACATCACCACAACAGTATAACGGGTAGAAAACTTGCCTGAGCGACTTGGGGTTATAAAAGGCTCGGGACGAGTCTGGTAACCTATAAACAACAAGTAAGTTGGAATTAAACCAAAATCACTTGTAAATCTATACTTTAACTAACTTAGACTCTAACGCTTGTTTTGCGCTCACTGATTTGCTTAAGTCACTCAGGTACCCTCGGCTCCACCATTTTTAATAATTTAACCTTTACGAGTTTTAAAGCGATTCCTTCGCGAGTGTCTTACCAACTGCCTAACACACTTACCATAAATGTTTCATACATTAATTAACCCTTTTTGGTCTTTAACCTATGTTTCAAAGTAAGGCGAGGGAAAAAGTTTCGTTCGCGAAACGCCGTTACTTGAAACGGTCGTTTCTCCTAAACCGTGCATCGGAATCGAACGAACTACATATCAAAACGAAGCTCGTAACATGAGCTATCTAAACATGGCAGTGGTAATAATCTAGCAGGGGGTTCTCGGGTCCTAATGTTATGCACAAAAACAGTCCAAAGAAAATCGGACGTTACGACGGCTATGTTTACGCGATTTCCCAATTTTAAACCAATTCAAAACAACCACAATTCAACCACATATCATTCATACAACCAACATCCATCCATACCATACTACAACAGCCCCAACAATTCAATATTTCCAATTCATACTTATTTCTCAATTATGAACTAAGAGTTTACTTAAGTTCATTAACTAATAACCAAGATTTCCAACTCCAAAAATATCACAAAATCAACCAATCTCTAAACACACAATAATCATGCCTCTCACCAACTAAACTACTCATAACAAGCTCTAAACATGATTACACTAACCCATCATCTAAACATTAGGAAATCTAAACAACAAAACTTAAAACTAAGACCATGAAGAGTTATACCTTCCTTGAAGCTTTTAATCCATGAAAGGTCCTTGGAATGCCCATGGAAGCCTTAATCTAACCTCCTACAAGCTTGTTCTTTCAAAGAAATCAAGAACACAAAAATTAATTTCAAGAAAGTACTATTCACCATCTTCTTGAATGATTTATAGGAAATGCTAGGAAAGGATTTTGAAGCTAAGATTTCTAGGAAGTATGTAACTTAACTAGGAGAAGCTAGGATAATTACCTTGTAAAATAGCAAGTGGAGGAGCTTGGACTTCCCATTTCTTAAGAAAGAAGCCGAGAGCTTCATGAAGAAATGGAGGATTTGGTGTTTTTTGATTTGTTTTGCTTGGTTGCTAGGTTTTTGTTTTGTTTGATTTAGTCAATTACCTTGTTGCCCTTGAATTTGTGTGGTTCTCATTCAACCACACCTCCTTCCTTCCCATGTCATGCCTACATCACTTTGTGATGTCATCACCCCTCCTTTGTCCTCTTTCTATTGGTTGGGTGATATCATCCTCTCTAATCCCTTTGATTAACTTCCTAATTGTTTGCCTAATGACCGCTGATCTGTTATACGGTTCGCTTAACTTTCGTTTTCGTTTATCGTTTGAGGGATCATACCCGGGATCTTATTACTTAGGTTCCCTTAACCTTTCTCAATATATTATATTCCTTTTATGATCCTCTCCTATAATCCTTTAATTTAAATCCTTTTTATCTTGTTACCTTTTTCTCAAATCTTTCCGTATCTAGTGTATTTCCGGGAAAAATCAAAGTGTTCGGATTTGGATTCTGACGATCTTTACATACACTTATATCCCATATAAAGTACTAATAAAATCTCAGAATATCCATATCAGAACCCCTACATAGTGTGGCATGAAAAGTTTTCTCATTCAGCAAAAACACTATTCATAAGGGTTTCAAAAATTTCCCAAAAATTGGGGTTATTACAGTCTCCCCTCCTTAAAAGGATTCCGTCCCGGAATCAGATAGAAAGTAAATAGGGATACTCTCTTAGCATTGCACTTTCTAACTCTCGAGTAAATTTTCCCACATTGTGGTTCTACCATCAAACTCTTACTAGTTTGATAACCCTTCTCCTAAGCACTCGTTCCTTTTTACTCTATACCCTTCCTGGTTGCTCCATATAGGTTACGTCTGGTTGCATATCTATGCGCTCATATGCCTCTATTTATATGGCATCCGAATACACTTCCTTAACATTGATACGTGAAACACGTTACGACCTGCTACATGTTCGGGGGTAGGGTTAGCTCATATGCTAACTTCCCAAACGTCCTAATATATCCAAGGGTCCAACAAATTATAGACTTAGCTTTCCTTTCTTTCCGAACCTCATCAATCCTTTCCAAGGGATACCTATAACATTACTAGGTCCCCTATTTCATACTCTTTATCCTTTCGTGTCAAATCAACATACTTATCATGTCCATCTTGGGCTACTACCAGCCGTCCTCTGATTAGATCTATCATATCCTTGGTTCTTTGGACTACTGCGGGTCCGAGCATCTTGCGCTCTACAACTTCATCCTAACATAAGGGAGATCGACATTGTCTTCCCTCAAGGATCTCATAAGGCGACATCTCGATAATGACATATGATCTATTGTCGTAAGAAAACTTAATCCGTGTTAAGTGATCATTCCAAATTCTTTCAAGTCTATTGCACAGACTCTTATTATAGCTTTTAGCATTAGAGCTTTTGCTTCTTAATACCTATTCTTTTCCAGTTCGTAATCGCTACTACCTTCCGTTCCTAATATTATACTGGTTATACTTTTGCTCGTTAGCGTTCTATAACCTTTTAATAACCATGCCAACCTTAGTATCACGAATGTGTTTCCATTTCGAATACTACCACAACTTTATTACTCCTTTTTCAGCTGTTTCTATTTTCGAAAGCTTGATCCTTCATATAGAAGTAAAAGAATTTATTGAGAGATCACTATGATTATGAACACTTGTTATATCGCATTGTTAGTACAGAAGGTGGCCAGCCTTTAGTACTTGACAAGCAATTAAACAATAGCTGGTATCCTACTAGGCTTCTATCACACAGATAGATAGTCATTCGGCAATACCTCCCCTTTCTGGAAGGGTTGTTCTTCTCAGCTTACATGAAATGAAAAGAAGAGAAAAGAACGAATTGAAGAGAATTGTATATATGAAAAAAATATACTGCCACAAAATATCTGGCTTGGAACCTACCTCTGAACTATAGAGGTTTGTCATAGGAGAACAAATCATATACGTATATAAATCAACATTAAGCATTATAGCCTCGTATTTCCCATGCCTAAATATTTTCGCTATCCCGTCCATCATTCTATGGACCCACACTCTTCCTCGAGGTTATACACAATCACCTTTGAAACTCCCTCGACATCGAAAATCGAATCTGGGATCTCATTCTAGACATCATCATTACTAGGATTCTATGCTTGCACCGCAACCTTCCTCGTATAATAATACGACTCTCTATTGATAAGAAAGAATAATTATTCACTAGGTAGATACTCTACTTAATTAGTCTATCAATGATAACTTATACACTACCACGACCCGATTAGTGGTACTCAATCTCAACACCCATTCCAATACAACTCTCACGGTTGTAATCAGCTCAATACTCGCAGAATCATTGCTGCCTTACTATGGTCCACCACTGACCTACTGTCGTCATTCATTTTCCATGAAGTCTTAATAGCTAACCATACGGAGTCCATACATGTCGTATCAAATCCTTCTAAGGAGGTAACATAATCACCATTTCTGATTCATGAAGAACACTCCTGATCTCAAAGGTTCGTTTAGTCCTTTTGAAACATGGTCCAGGCTCATTCTCAAGATAGTACCTTCTAAGATAGATAGCCCGCTCATGGCGATTACACGAATTAAACCTTTACCAACTACTATTACGGCTGGGTATTGCACAGTCATCAGAAGGAATGTCAATCTTCCAAACCATAATACAACCTTCAGCTTTTAACCATCATCACTGTATCCTTTGGCACAAGCGCCTACAATTATCCTTTTACCGTTAAAGTGTCAGCCACCTCTTTGGCCTTTCCTGGTAGTAATAGTTCCTTACAGTCAATGTCATTTTAACCATCTCCAAATAAATTTTCTACCTTATTTCAATCACAGCTTATGTGAAAATGCTTTCCTTAAAATCTGATGAGTAAAAAAAAATCACCATTTTTCCATAAGTTATTGCCTCAGTCTTTAGAGGTTAATCACTGTCATGACTGACTCTCAATCATAATTAGAACATCTTTTATCTTAAGTCCTAATTGCCCCGAATAATTTCGACCATTACTGGTTCGATCCATACTTTCTCGTGGTTTAACACGTGCCCCACTTGGCAACATTATAATTACGTCATATTTCCTTTATCAACATTTCTATTCTTGAAAATTTTGAATATTACCTTTCTCCTTGTAAAACCTCTAAGGTTATCCTTCAATCGTTCCTCCTGTATTCCCTAGATACAGGGCATATTAAAATACCATTTACTATTACTAGAACCATTGTCTATATACTTCTGAAAAATTTCTCCACTGATTCTTAAAGGTTGTTGCTACATTAACCCTTTCCAAATCATACTGTCAAAACTCATACTGTCCCTATTAAGGGTGAAATTCCAACCTTTATGCATTCCCCTAGGATTCATTTTAAGTTACCGATGTTCTATCCTTAATTCCACCTTTAAAAGGTACCTGCATCCTTCCATGGATAAATCAAGTCATATATCCCTGATAAGGGTGTCTTATTCAATCATTCCCACCTCGATAGTCTATACCTAACTTCATAATAGCATCCTTATTCATATTGAGGTCAATCCATATGGCCTCCAAAAGATAACAACGGTTATCCGCTTGTCTTGCCTAATTTGGTAACGATAACAAGGATGTTCTGGAAGATATTGGTCGTGTTCAACGTGAACTTCTTCTTAATAATTCCTTATTTACTTTTATTGTTTCTCAACAGTCACCTCAATGTTGGGATATCTCTCATACCTGGCGTCTCCCTTTCTGGGTATCAAGCCACCGGTCTTACACTTCACATTCTTGAAGGTCACTTCCTTCATCCAATTTTCCTAATTTCTTACTTCCTTGTCTCCTCAGTCTATCCGCGTCTCATATTTAACCTTCGAACTATCTCAAGTTTTCCACAAATCCTCCCAACTTACAGGGGATATAATATATGTATCTCTTATGCCTTCACCCAACAATTTTAACTCATGGTGAATCACCCTCATCCTGACGATTACATACTTTTTCTATTTCTATTGCTACGAGTCTTTAGGGTTTCCTCATACCCAATTCCTTTATCATTCCTCAAACTCTATTGCCTTTATATTCCTTTCCACTTCAGTTTCTTTTTATTTTCCTTTCTCTTATCATTATTTCATGGACCAACACAACATAAACATTGATTTCAAACATCCCGTCATTCTGGATTCGTGTCCTCAGAACGAATCTTGACAACTTTTACAACTTAGATTCATAATTTATCATACTCGTCTGCCTTTGTTCTAGCTCCAAAGCTTTTACACTATCTCCTTATCTTTGGGAATTACTTTCCCGAAAACAATTGACTGAACTTAAATCAGTTTATTCTAACCTCTGGCTCCGTGCCTTTCTTGGTCTTTCACCAGCGGGTGGTCTCTCTCTTAGGAGGGTAAGTGACAAAACAGTCTTTTGTGGTTCATCAATCATTTAGAATCTCAAATGATTCCTCTATTTCCTTTAGCCAGGCTCTTGCCTCGACTGGGTCAGCTTGTTCCTTGGAACTCTGAGAGCTTAGCGACTTAGAGGTCCTGAAAGAATTTCACACCACATTGTTTCCTCAAGGTGGTGGTTGGGGATAATAGTCTAAGTTCTGTCTAGATAGGTCCATGAATTGCCGTATAGGAGTACCGTCTCGGGTCTCCTTTCCTTACTCGACTTTCTGTTTCCTTAGTATGAAATGTTTCATCCTACTCCCCATAATTGGGGTCATCTTACATAATTTAAATCCTCATTTTCCACTTCATCATGTTATGGGTTCCTTTTGTCTTGGTGGCAACCTCCCTGACTATCACGTTCAGGGTTTGCTCTAACTCTTATTCCTCAAACTAGCTTTCATCTAAGATTTCATCTTTAAGCTCTTAAACCTTTGGAACCCAAATTCTATAGGAATACCTCATTATTCCCTTATCATCACTCTCGGTATTAATCTCATACCTATTTGTTGGCTCTCTGCCTTCATTCATCACTTTTACTGGCACAATATGCTCTTTTCCAATAATTCGGTCTCTATTGCAATCTCAAACAGCTTTTTGGTACCGGCTCCGGTTACCTTCACTTCTATTTCCATTTTCTCAAAATCTCTTATAAACTATCCCAAAGACATTATCATCTTGGGTCTCTCCTTTTTACTAAGGGCATCAGCCACCACATTGGCTTTCCCTGAATGATAAAGAATCTCCCAATCATAATTCTTGATTAGCTCTAACCGCCTCCTCTGGCGTATGTTGAGCTCTTTCTACGTAAAAATGTACTAGAGCTCCTACGGTTTGTGTAAATCTTGCACTTCTCTCCATACAAGTAGTGCCTCCAATCTTTAGGGAAAAACTATTGCCACGAGCCCAAGCTCATGGGTGGGGATATCGAATTTTATATTCCCTTAATTGTCTTGACGCGTACGCGATTACCTTGCTGTGCTATATAAGAAGCACCCTAATTCCTTATGCGAAGCGTCACTTACAAATCACAAAATCTCCTTTTTCCCTCTGGCAACGCCAACATAGGGGCCGTCACCAACCTTTGCTTCAGTTCTTAAAAGCTGCTCTCGCATTTCTCTGCCTATTCGAACTTCTCAGTCTTATGAGTAAGCCGCGTTAAAGGGGCTACTATCTTTACAAACTTGAACGAACCTCTGGTAGTGACCGACCAATCCTACCTCTGGTAGTCGACCTAACCATGGTCATCAATTCATCAGTGGTCCTTTATTCATTCTTGTCAGGATCCTCCATGGGATCCTTCTCAGCAACTATCCCTTCTAGGACAACATCCTCAACCGTTACATTCTCAATATCAACATCATCCGGTCCTGCATTAGGACACTCTGTCGGATCCACAATCCGATCTCCAATTAGTAATAAACATCATCACGCTGTTGCTCCTCAACCTCAGGGTTCGGAGTCCCGCTACCATCTACGATAATGAACTACGCTTCTATCACGATATTTATAAGGGTTCCCATAAGGGTTTTAACTGTCAGTGCTACGTTAGGTAGCCCGACTATGAACTTGGCAAGAGTTCTTATTATCTTAGTGAACTTATTATCTTAACGTCCCATCATCTCTGAGGTTTATAACGCTTAGCTCTGATACCATTTCTGTAACACCCCCAGATCCGGGGTCGGGGATCCGGGTCGTCACGAGTTCCATTTCCCTTAACAACACCCAATCTTAATAAATAATCAACTACTCTGTACTTTGACCCCACAATAAACACACACACCACAAGTTATAGTCTCAGAGATGAATATCCAAAAATAATCACAAATCGTTTTATTCCACAATTATATGCCAATACACCTTAAACAGGTTTCTGAATAAATTTACATTTCTTTGCCATTATTACAATTCATAAATATACATAATCTGATACATCAAAAGTTGAAAGCCTAGCCTATTGGTAGTTCCTACCTCAGCTATGGCGGCATCAGTGCTTCTAGAAAACTGCGGAACGTCTCCTAACCTCTTGCGAATCGGGAGCTTGGTCCGGTTCATCTTGTCTATCTGATGTTGTGTGATGAAAGAAGAAAGCAAGGGTGAGCAGCAAGCCCACCAAAATAATATGTATAATGATTAATAGTATATGAGCCTACTCATAATACTCATGAAAGTCTTGGTCAAAAGAAATGAACCAAGTTGATATCTTAATGCGATGAAGTCGCAAAATATTCAGTATATATATACATATATACTTTTCAAAATATTGGAAGTCCTCTTCCATGCATAATACACACAGAGTTCCAGTGTATAACTGTATAAAAATATCGTTGCAAGGTGATCTCATATATCTAACCTTGTCACAACGTTTTTCTGAAAATCTTTGTCATACATAAGATAATCATTTACTAGATATAAGTTTAAAAGATGAAGTTACAAGATACTCCAATATACTTATATCTTTCCCAAATACTACTTGAACTACCACCGTTCAAGTTATAATTAGTTCAAAAGTTCATCACTTAGATGAGACTACAAGACCAGATTTGAATAGATTAAATCTTTTAAAATATCATCAAAATAAAATGAAGTTATGAGATACTTCATTTGATGTAAACATCATTTTGAAAACTTGACCCTGCCAACACTCAACAATCGCCCAACCGTAGCCTTTCTATCGAAGTGCTCTGGGTAGTGTTGCAGAAATTATCCAATTGGATGATGAACTCATTACGGGAGTTTGCCGCGCCAGGAAGACCACTTACGATGATCAGTCGTAGTAGTACAACCCCACCATTTTCTACATGTAGAGGAGAACCTGTCGGATTTACTTGTCAACCGAACACTGAACTCCTAAGGAATGGACCGCCTTAGCGGAACTTCCAGGCCATTTGGGCCAATATAATAAGGCTGGGCCGGCGCTACTCGACCACTTACGCCACTCCTAGTTCAGATGAAATCCATGACTCTGAAACGTAAAGCTCGTTTCCCCCTTTCCCCAAGTAGAAACTTGTTGATATGGCTCCACCAAGAAGTCGTACCTAGTTGGAAAGGAAAACTCACCGATATTTCCCAGGCGATGCCTGTTAATGGATTAACTTGTTCCAAGAATTTTACTTCCCGAATATTGGGTAAGTAATCAAAAACTCTTTTACCAAGACAGCAACCTTGTTGCGAATATAAAACACACCACCGAGCCGGATCCCCCAGGTTTTGAGCGAGTATTTAAATCCCCTTTTTAAAAGGAAGATCTTAAATATAAAAATAGTTTTGGGATCCGCTCTAACTTTTGAAAATCATTTTAAAGACTCGAAAACACTTTAAAGAGTGTTTGGAGTAAAACTGATTTAATGAAGTAAATCAGTCCCCAGAATATTTAGAAAATGTCTGAATATTATTATTTAAATAATATTCCCATAAAAAAATAATCTTTATAAAATAATTGAAGTAGAAGTATTAAAACTTATACTTGAAATGAATAGCAAATAATCAAAGATATACTTATACGAAAGTAATATCTTTATTTGAATAATCAAAAATAAGTTTGATTATCGACACCTTATTCTTTAATAAAATAAAGAATATATCTCAGCAAATAATCGGAGTCATAGATCCTCAAATGAATATTCAAATAATATTCAATAAATAAAATAAGCTGAGTCATAATACCTCGAATGAATATTATAAATAATATTCATTAAATAAAATAAAGGAGTCATACATCCTCAAATGAATATTCAAATAATATTCAATAAATAATGTAAAGGAGTCATACGCCTTCGAATAATATTCAGAATAATATTCAAATAATAAAATAAAAGGAGTCATAAGTCCTCGAATGAATATTCGGAGAATATTCAAATAATAAAATAAAAGGAGTCATAAGTCCTCGAATGAATATTCGTAATAATATTCATTAAATAAAATAAAGTTATCGAATAAACCTTATTCGATTAATAGTTTTATAAACTATATCAATATATATATAAATATATATTATACTCGGGAGCCTCGCCTCCCGGTTTAGAAATATGTTCACCTTTTATCCCCTATACTAAGGGTAAACTCAAATACCGCTTATCTCTAGCATAGGTATTATGCAACTATAAGCATTTGAACCAACAGATATATAAACCAAGAATATAAATCAGGCATGCATATATACCATATCACATGCTACAATATATCGCAAGAATTTGCTAATAACAAATATGCATTTATCGCAAGATCATGCATATACACATATACATCACCACAACAGTATAACGGGTAGAAAACTTGCCTGAGCGACTTGGGGTGATAAAAGGCTCGGGACGAGTCTGGTAACCTATAAACAACAAGTAAGTTGGAATTAAACCAAAATCACTTGTAAATCTATACTTTAACTAACTTAGACTCTAACGCTTGTTTTGCGCTCACTGATTTGCTTAAGTCACTCGGGTACCCTCGGCTCCACCATTTTTAATAATTTAACCTTTACGAGTTTTAAAGCGATTCCTTCGCGAGTGTCTTACCAACTGCCTAACACACTTACCATAAATGTTTCATACATTAATTAACCCTTTTTGGTCTTTAACCTATGTTTCAAAGTAAGGCGAGGGAAAAAGTTTCGTTCGCGAAACGCCGTTACTTGAAACGGTCGTTTCTCCTAAACCGTGCATCGGAATCGAACGAACTACATATCAAAACGAAGCTCGTAACATGAGCTATCTAAACATGGCAGTGGTAATAATCTAGCAGGGGGTTCTCGGGTCCTAATGTTATGCACAAAAACAGTCCAAAGAAAATCGGACGTTACGACGGCTATGTTTACGCGATTTCCCAATTTTAAACCAATTCAAAACAACCACAATTCAACCACATATCATTCATACAACCAACATCCATCCATACCATACTACAACAGCCCCAACAATTCAATATTTCCAATTCATACTTATTTCTCAATTATGAACTAAGAGTTTACTTAAGTTCATTAACTAATAACCAAGATTTCCAACTCCAAAAATATCACAAAATCAACCAATCTCTAAACACACAATAATCATGCCTCTCACCAACTAAACTACTCATAACAAGCTCTAAACATGATTACACTAACCCATCATCTAAACATTAGGAAATCTAAACAACAAAACTTAAAACTAAGACCATGAAGAGTTATACCTTCCTTGAAGCTTTTAATCCATGAAAGGTCCTTGGAATGCCCATGGAAGCCTTAATCTAACCTCCTACAAGCTTGTTCTTTCAAAGAAATCAAGAACACAAAAATTAATTTCAAGAAAGTACTATTCACCATCTTCTTGAATGATTTATAGGAAATGCTAGGAAAGGATTTTGAAGCTAAGATTTCTAGGAAGTATGTAACTTAACTAGGAGAAGCTAGGATAATTACCTTGTAAAATAGCAAGTGGAGGAGCTTGGACTTCCCATTTCTTAAGAAAGAAGCCGAGAGCTTCATGAAGAAATGGAGGATTTGGTGTTTTTTGATTTGTTTTGCTTGGTTGCTAGGTTTTTGTTTTGTTTGATTTAGTCAATTACCTTGTTGCCCTTGAATTTGTGTGGTTCTCATTCAACCACACCTCCTTCCTTCCCATGTCATGCCTACATCACTTTGTGATGTCATCACCCCTCCTTTGTCCTCTTTCTATTGGTTGGGTGACATCATCCTCTCTAATCCCTTTGATTAACTTCCTAATTGTTTGCCTAATGACCGCTGATTTGTTATACGGTTCGCTTAACTTTCGTTTTCGTTTATCGTTTGAGGGATCATACCCGGGATCTTATTACTTAGGTTCCCTTAACCTTTCTCAATATATTATATTCCTTTTATGATCCTCTCCTATAATCCTTTAATTTAAATCCTTTTTATCTTGTTACCTTTTTCTCAAATCTTTCCGTATCTAGTGTATTTCCGGGAAAAATCAAAGTGTTCGGATTTGGATTCTGACGATCTTTACATACACTTATATCCCATATAAAGTACTAATAAAATCTCAGAATATCCATATCAGAACCCCTACATAGTGTGGCATGAAAAGTTTTCTCATTCAGCAAAAACACTATTCATAAGGGTTTCAAAAATTTCCCAAAAATTGGGGTTATTACAGATCTTCCCAAGCTGCAACCATTCTTTCAAAACCTCTAGAAGCTAGGCAACCAATCACCTAATCTTCTCAAAAGGATGAGGTGAGTAAAAAGAAGAGAAATGGGGAAACCTTAACAATTATAACTGAGAGTGGTGAGGATCAAGTTGTAACTGAGTCACCTTTGGTCAAGAGATCCAAAAGAAATAAGATATATGAGCTGACCACTCAAGTCACCTATGTATCCTCCCAAAAGGATGCAGTTATAAAAGCACCCAATATTGAGTCTGCACTGCCCGCACCTGAAGCAATTCAAGTGTATGGTAGGAGAAATAAGGATGGCACACACTGTGAGAGCACATCTCTTGAAGCTCCCTCATCTATTCAGGGGGAGCTGCCAACACTCTTATCTGAACAACACTCTCTCAAGTCTCAAATTTCTTCCCCATCAACTGCACTTGGATTCAATTCTCAAGTGCAAGCTCACTCAAGTGACTTGGCTCAAGAAGCCTTGCTCACCACCCAGACACTCAATTTAGATGGTGAGAGGCTAAAAGCTGGGGTTGACCTTGATGACATCATCAAAACTATGAGGGGTTCATCAGTTTTTACTAAAGACCCCATGGATGTCTCTAATGCACCTTCATGTGCAAAACAGTCTTCACAGACTGAAAGGTTTGAGGGTAGTACTCTTGAGGGGGAGCTATCTAAATCCTCTCCAATTCAATTGGAGATTCTTCATGTAGAAGCAACTCCCCTTAAAACCCTAGCAGAAATTGCCTTGACAGTTGAAGCTAGGAGTACAATTGCCAATGATCCTGTCATAGGGGAGGCAAGTATAGCATATTCAGGTGACAGTGTGGTGCAAGACATACAAGGGTTTGAGACTGGTGTACATGGTAGTAACCCAGTCAAATCCCCTCCAATTCAATTGGATGTTCCCACACCTAGTGATGAACAACAACTAGCCATAACCACAGAGCAATCTGTGAGTAAAATTGTGACTTCAGTCACAGGTGTTTCTGAACCATCTACCTCATAACCTCAACAACCTCACATTTTCTCTCAATGGCTGCAAGAATCTGGCTCTCAACAAACTTCTGTAGATGATCTACTAGTAGAGCAGATTTATGGACTGGCAAACATCTCACAGCATCTTTTGACTTCCAACATGAGCAATCAAGATTATCAAGCTATCATGCTTACATACAATGAAGAAGTTGAGAAGCAAATAGAGAAAATTGTCAATGATGAAGAGCAAGATGGGAATGTGGATGCATGGCTATCTGATGACTTTTTCTTGAAAATGGATCAAGTCTTGGCCATATTTAGAGAAGAATACATCACTATTCTGAGCAGCAATACAAAGCCCTTGACTCCACAAGATGTTTATGATGCTATTACAGAAGTGTACAAAGCTCAGCTCAAAGCATTTCATCTATTTGGTAAAGCTCTTGAAATCAAGCTCACTGGTCATGAAGACAGAATCAGAAAATTGGTGAATGAGAAGATGGATAAGATTATACCATCTCAAGAACAGATTTCTACCAAATTCAAGCACTTCGCTGAGCAAATGTCAAGAATGGATCTTGCTTCTATTGAGAAAGAAGTTAAAAACTCAAACAATCTTTCATCAATCTCAATACACTTATCCAGCAACAAATCACTCACTCAAATGATACTAAGGTCAAGATGGACCAACTTCACCAGAGCAGATATGAGCCCTCAGCTTTGCTTATGGAAGGCATCAAACAGGCTGTAGATGAAACATTTGGCACATCTACTAGCTCTTTTCAGCCTGGATCCATCTCCACAAACCTACAAATTCAATCTCTACAAGGCCAAGTCCCAGCACTGCAAGACTCCAACTCTTCTCTCACTGCACAAGTTCAAGCCTTGACATCTCTTGTCAAGAGCCAATATACAGACATCCAGACCATGGTGGACTCTCATAAGCACCTTCAAATACAGAATTTTATAGCTTTGGGAGCCATCATGGGCAAACTCAACATACCACTACCTTCTCTACCTGAACAGGTAAGGCCTGAAATCCCTACTCCCCTCCTCATGCCTGCCAACAAGACTAAGGGGGAGATAGATTAGGATGGCACAATCAAGATCATCTCAATAGGTCCAGGGTGCTGAAAAGAAATTAAGTAAAGAAGTAGATCTTGACATGGGGAGACTTATTAGGGCTGCTGAAGGACCTAGTCTGAGCAGAGAATTTGTTAAACTACTCAAGGCCCTAAAAGCTTCTCTCAATAATAATCAATTCACATACAAAAAGGCCCTAGACAAGACAATAAATTTCATAAGAGTGATCATGATCAATTAGGACAACGTTTTATAAAAGAAGATAGTGATCAATGCAAATGACTGAGGGACAGACAGATGTATGTAGGTGTCCCTCAATTACCTTTTCTCAAGGAGGGCATCTGAGTTAGATATCTTCATCAACAAAGTCAAAGTTATAACTCATGAAGATACCTTGCTATTAACTGAATTGAGAAATGCTCAAGTGCTTGCTTTTCCTGAAGCATATCTACAGCCAAGCAAGGGTATAACATACATCTGTCCAAACACCAAAAACTTCAAACATTTTCAGATCCCCAAGCAGTGTGTCATGAGCAATAAAAAGCTTATCATGATCCTAGAAACTGGCTTAAAAACCAAGAAGAACAAGAACTTTGATGACATGGAGATGATAAAGCTATTGGGGAGATACTTGAATAATGCAAAAGCCAACTTGCCCAAAACTTAAATCAACAAAGATGAGTTGGATGATGATGAGCAGAAAAAGATGATCAAAATCCTTCTGGCTCAAATCCAAGTCAATCCAGTAAGCCATCTGGCAACAAGGGTTGAGAGAAAAAGAAGGAGGATGATAAGAAAGATGAAGAGAAGAAGAGAAGAAGTGAGAGGAGGAGCAAAAAGAATCATGATAGCTCAGAAACACAACAAGCCCTAAAAATCCAAACAGTTCTAGCTCAACCTTTATCTCAACCTTCAAAAACAACCATCTCAAACATTATACCCTCCCAAACTCCAAAGCCTAAATTTCTTTACAAGCAAACTGCAAATTCTTTCCTAAAAATTCCAATCACCACAAGCCAAACAAGTCTCAAGAAAATCTCAACCCTGCCTTTAACCAAGCCTTCACTAAAAGTCAATCTTAAATCTGTTGGAAGAAAAACTAAGAAAGTCAAGTCTTTTGAAAAAGTTGAAGTCACTGAAAGGGCCATCTGGAACTGTTTCAAGCAATCTGACTTCCTACCTTTAAATTGGTGCATCTCAGATGAAGATCATTTTCAACAACTTGCTGAGGAAATTGTTAGTCGCTAAACACGCGCTAATAATACACGCAAGTATACGTGTTCGCAAGTAATATAGAATTATTTCTAGTTTGTTCTCACAGAGACTGACTTTGGTTAACTAATTAATTTATGCACTTATGCAACAATGATATGGCTATTATTCAATGCTAAGACGAATAACAAATTGAGATTTTGATTATACTAAGAATTAAACTAACAATTATAACTAAGAGAATAAGAATTGTTGAATTAATATATATGACAAACATGGGATTCTAACTTCATTAAATACTTCATTCAATAGCTTTATTGTTCTTAATATTAGCATGTAATGGTGATGACACTAATCAGATAACACAAAACTGATAAACGCCAACTTTCGTTGCACGAATACCATACTACCAGACATCCACAAAATAGATAGAAGCTGAATAGACACCAAATATATTGAGACCCTATATGTCTATAGATTTTGACAACATAAAGGCTTAAAGTACAAGTTATCTATCGTGATTACATAGGGCAAGTAAGATGGTTAAATTTACCTACAAATCATGCATAACAATAACATATGAACCTATGCTAGCATGGCAAGTTCTAAATACTAAAATTCATTGTCGCTTCATTAAAGATTAACACGTTATCTTATAAGTTCGTGTGCTCATAAGATGAATAAGCACAACCAATACTAGGTTATCATACAATCACCACACACTAAGGTATCGAAATAAATTAACTAAGGAAATCCATAAATAAATCTGCTAGAACCCCATGATAACGATTAGCCCATAATCGGACTCATCATCAATGTGGATTCCGATGAAAGCATGGTATAATAAACGTAGTCTTTATACTGAATACATAATAAAACCAAATACGAAACAAGAGTAAGGTTCACGAATAAGAAAACTAGCATCCAAGTTACAACTTAGAACAAAGATTCACAAGTAAAAACAAGATATTTTTTGTCTTCGTTGAATCGTGCTAACACGGTCTTCTCTCTCCTTGTACTCTGGTAGATCCGTCTCTCTAGAAAACGTCCTTTATTTAAGTATATATAGCAGCCCATGCAAGATAGAAGTCATCCAATTATAAATCAACTAGAATAAGGATTCTCGGATCCCGACCCGGTGGGGCCGCGCGCTTCATCAGCGCGGTCGCGCTGGCTCTCTGACAAATGGGCGCGGTCGTGCGTTAGACCAGCGCGGGTGCGCCGTGCTTCTGGAAAACTTCTGAATTTCTTTAATTCCTGCTGCAATCGAGTTGGCTTCCGGAGCTTTATTCTTTGGACATCATCCTAACACCATATTAGCACTAAAACAATGCTAATTCACCTGATTCTTAGAATAATGCCTGAAATGTAAAAACACTAGAAAACACATTAAAACACCAAAAACTTGAGTACATTTACTCCAATTCAAAGATTTTATGGAGTGTAATAAAGTGTCATAAACGCCACTCAACATACCCCCAAACTTGAATCGATGTTTGTCCTCAAGCATAAACAGACTCAAAGAACAAGAAATAAAAATACATGAATGCAACTAAATGATTGCAACGATCCCCAATAGAATAACTCAACCAATCAATAAGCAACATCTCAACAAATGCGGTTATTCGGATAAGATCAATCAAACCTCACAAATCAATATACAAACCAAAGACGTGCATGTGTGCAACTGCTTACAGATATACTATCGCCACTAGATCAATAATCATGACTCACTATTCATAATCACAAGGTTATAAACAGAATAAAAGCTAGACTCAAAATAACCTATAACACTTCAATTCTTATATTGGAGTTTTATATGGATTCATGCTTTTATTCAAATAAAACAACACACTTATGCTTAATTGATCGTGCAATGAGTGAGGTCCACAAAAGACTTATACAATAGTACCCATATAGCGAGCTTTAGGTTAGCGGATCCCAGACTATAAAAGCCTTAGGTCACTAGGCACAAAGTCTCCTAAGAACTTAATAACTCGAGTAATAAAGAGCCCACTCGAGATCAATTATACATAACACCTATTTTTTCTTTTTTTTCTTTTTCTTTTTATTTTTTTTCATAATTTCTGAACGAGTATGTTTCGCTCCATCTCGTTCAACCCTAGACTACTCATATAAATATGAGCCGGCTACAAGACATTTGACACCTAGCCACAACAGCTTAGCAATGAAATCCAATTTTTCTCCAATTTCTAAAAATCCATGCTAATTTATTATTAAGAGAATATCCTAAATTCTAAATATAAATAAGTGATTAAACCTCGACAAACAAATAAAACATGACCATGATCTAGTACTTTAGCAACCTATAAGACCTAGTGAAATACAGTTATCTCTAGCATGCAAATCAATTCGATAAGACTTAACATCACTAACTACGACATCACTACACTAGCATCAATTTCACAAGTCAATCAGAAAAACTATCTACGGGATCATGTTATTATGCAAATGCATGAACTATATGAACAAACTACTATAAAAACTACCAAAATAAAAAAAACTACATGGAAAAATATGCAACTATATGAACTAAACTATCATGAATATGCAAACTATATGCGACTCATACAAAACATATTCCTTCAACTACTACCCCCAAAATTAAAATATTCACTATCCTTAGTGAAGGTAATAGTAAG
Organism: Apium graveolens; assembly: GCF_009905375.1. Classification (NCBI taxonomy): domain Eukaryota; kingdom Viridiplantae; phylum Streptophyta; class Magnoliopsida; order Apiales; family Apiaceae; genus Apium; species Apium graveolens. The sequence goes on from NC_133654.1 coordinate 80,230,800, forward strand.
GAATCAGGCATACCTAATCCGAATCAGGATCCTCACCCTCAACGGGTGGAGTGTCAGGCGTGTCTGGAGGCGGATACACGGCGTCCTCACCAAATATTGGCCAATAGATGTCAACACTGGTGGCTCTGAAAGCTTTCCCAAGTGCCTGGGTGAGATCACGTGCAAACCTGCTGTAGATGTCATGCATCACATCCATCCTCCTAGCCAGACGCTTATACTGCGTACTACCCTTCTTTGATGGTTCCTGTAACTGTGACGGCTCTATCTCCTCACCCAACTGAGCTCTCCAACCCGCTTCACTTGAAAACTTAGACCCACCAGCATAATATTGATCAGCTGGTCGCTTGCCCAGAAGCATATCAAACGAATAACCAAGCCCCTTAGGATCGGGCTTACAACCATACCACTCCATCATGTTCAATATAATCAAACTATCAATAGCCGAACTAGGGAGTTCAAGCTGCTCATGTACGGCCCAACAAACACGAACTGCCGCACACAACTCCGTCACTATGGACGTATTGGGTATAGAACTCGTAGTACTCCCTCTCAAAAATCTCAAAATACCATGGTGAATAATCCTACTAATGTCCACATAATCACCCTTCAGAATACCCCACAATAAGCGTGCTCGTTCTACAATAACCTCATGCATATGAGAAGATGGTAAGATATTAGCACAAATAAAGGCATTCCAAGTGCGTGCGAACCTGTTCATACAAGAAGCAGGAAATGTGGCATAATCAGTTGTGCCCCTCTTGAGCTTCCAATGAGTCTTCGGCACACATAGAGTAGTAACAATCAAATCCAAATCAAAATCCTCTAGAGTCTTATCATTCCAAATATCCTGACCGGGCTTTCTCGCGGGCTGATTAATCACCCTCCTTATAGCATCAGCACTATACTCCACAGTCATCCCTCGCACCACCGTGAAGCCATTCTTCTCAGCCTTCATGTTCGTATAGAACTCGTGAACAACACTCATGGGCACAGCAGCGGGTGCCTCACAAAAAAGAACCCAGCCCATCTCCAAAATCATCTCCAACAGCTTACCATCCTTCCCCGATGGCAGAAAACCTCTCTCCTTGATGATAGGCTTTGAAAGAAGCCTCGTATACTTCGCTTCAGCCTCGGGAATAGAAAACCTCGGCCTCACACCACCAGCACTCGAAGAATCGGTGGTGCTGCTACTTACTTGTGTTCTTTGTCTCTTTCGTGCCATTGGAATTGAGTAGAGAGAATAAGAGTTTGTGTTTGAGAGAGAATTTGTGTTTGAGATATTTGTGAAGCGGTGAAGAAGTTTGTGTATAAGTGTATGTATTTATAGGAGGTGAAAAGAGAATTATATATGGAATAGAAGTGGGATTTAATTATGGGAATAGTGGGAATAATGGGTTTGATTTGGAGAGGGAAATTTGGGATGTGGGAGAGTAAAATTCGGGTAGGAATTGATTTTGTAGCAAAAATCCCTGTTATCCTCTTTAAAACTGCTATTTTTATTTTTCTGAGTAGGGACCTCGGCGCGGCCGCACGCTAGGACAGCGCGGGCGCGCTCTACTTCTGCCAAATCGTCACGGCCGCACACTAGATCAGCACGGGCACACCGTGTGTCTGTAATTTCAGCGCGGGCGCACCTGGCTTCTGAAGTTGGCCCTGAATTTTTCTGTTTTTCTAATTTTTTGTGAATTTCTCTTTTCTTCTTGCTTCCTCTACTTACTAATGTACAATAAACTTGGGTTGCCTCCCAAGAAGCGCTTGCTTTACGTCGTTAGCTTGACGTAGAAACTCGACATCAAACGGACAATAAAATGGCACTAACCACCTCGCGGTTTGCCGTATCACCATAGTAATGCTTTAACCTCTGACCATTTACCTTGAATGCTTGGCCCGGATCATTCTCAAAAATCTCCACCGCTCCATGTGGAAACACAGTTTTGACAACGAACGGCCCTGACCATCTTGACTTTAACTTTCCAGGAAAAAGACGGAGACGAGAGTTGAACAAAAGAACTTCTTGCCCCGGCATAAATAATTTGAGCACTAGACCCCGATCGTGCCACCTCTTGACTTTCTCCTTATACATTTTATTGTTCTCTTAAGCTTGAAGTCGAAACTCATCAAGCTCATTTAATTGAAGCATCCTCTTCTTACCAGCTGCATCCAAATCCAAATTCAATTTCTTCAAAGCCCAATACGGTTTATGCTCTAGCTCCACCGGCAAATGACACCCCTTACCACAAACCAACTGGAATGATGACATTCCCAACGGAGTCTTGTATACTATTTTGTACGCCCAAACAGCTTCATCAAGCTTCAAAGACCAGTCTTTCCTCGATGGACACAACTTTCTCCAAGATGCACTTGATCTCTCTGTTAGACACCTCAGCTTGCCCATTTGTCTGAGGATGATAAGTTGTAGCAATGCGATGATTCACATTATACCTTTGCATCATAGCGGTGAACTTGCGGTTGCAAAAATGCGACCCCTCATCACTGATTATGACTCTTGGATTTCCAAACCTTGTGAATATCTGCTTGTGAAGAAAATTAAGCACCACTTTTGCATCGTTCGTTGGCAATGCCTTAACTTCAACCCATTTCGACACATAATCAACCGCCAACAAGATATACTGATTGTTACAAGATGAGACAAATGGCCCCATGAAGTCAATTCCCCAAACATCAAAGACTTCGACCTCGAGAAGCACATTAAAAGGCATCTCATCCCTTTTGGACATATTACCCACACGTTGACATCGATCACATTTCAAAACGAACTGATGAGCATCTTTAAACAAAGTTGGCCAAAAGAAACCTGCTTGAAGAATACGAGATGTTGTCTTTTCTCCACCATAATGTCCTCCATAAGCCGTTGAGTGGCAATCTCGCAAGATTCCCCCCGTTTCACTGTACGGAATACATCTCCTGATGATTTGGTCAGCTCCTTGTCAAAAAAGAAATGGCTCATCCCACATGTACCACTTTACTTCATGTAGAAACTTCTTCCTTTGAGCTGGAGTCAACTTTGGAGGCATAACGTTACTCACAAGGTACTTCACAATGTCTGCAAACCACGGTTCTTCCTCTTACACTCCAAACAACTGCTCATCGGGAAAAGACTCATTTATCAATGTATTGTCCAGTAAAGTAGCATTAGGGTTCTCTAAACGCGAAAGATGATCAGCGACTTGATTTTCAGTCCCTTTTATGTCCTTGATCTCTAACTCAAACTCCTGAAGTAAAAGAACCCATTGAATCAACCTTGGCTTTGAGTCCTTCTTCGAGATGTGATAACAAATTACAGCATGATCAGTAAAAACTGTTACCTTCGTCCCAAGTAGATAAGATCAAACTTCTCAAAACCATAGAAGATAGCCAAAAGTTCTTTCTCAGTAGTGGTGTAATTCAGTTGAACACCATTCAGAGTCTTACTAGCATAGTAGACTACATGAAATATGTTGTTCGTGTGTTGCCCAAGAACTGCTCCAACTGCATAATTGCTTGTATCACACATCATTTCAAATGGTTCAGACCAATCAGGTGCAGTTATGATAGGTGCCGTAATCAAACTCTTTTTCAATATCTCAAAAGCAACAAGGCACTCGTCATCAAACTTTAAAGGAACGTCTTTCTCTAGAAAATTGCACAATGGCTTCGAAATCTTTGAGAAGTCCTTGATGAAACGCCTATAGAAACCCGCATGACCAACACAACTATGAATTCCCTTAACAAAAATTGGTGGAGGAAGATTTTTCAATGACCCCACCTTGGCTTTGTCCACCTAAATACCCTTACTAGAAACCTTGTGACCAAGAATAATGCCCTGGCGCACCATAAAATGACATTTCTCCCAATTGAGAACCAAGTTGGTCTCAACGCACCTTTTCAATACTAACCCAAGATTGTGCAAGCATTCGTCGTAAGAAGTTCCAAAGACGGAGAAATCATCCATGAACACTTCTACGTTATTTCCAATTATATCAGAGAAGATGGTCATCATACATGTCTGAAAAGTTGTTGGCGCTCCACATAGCCCAAAAGAAACTCTTCGAAAAGCAAAAGTACCAAAAGGACATGTGAATGTAGTTTTCTCTTGATCTTTTGGAGCGATACAAATCTGATTATAGCTCGAATAGCCATCCAGAAGACAATAGTAATCATGCCCAGCCAATCTATCTAGCATCTGATCAATAAAAGGAAGAGGGAAGTGATCCTTCCTTGTAGCTTTGTTCAGCTTCCTATAATCCATGCAAACTCTCCATCCCGTGACTGTTCATGTAGGAATAAGCTCATTCTTCTCATTTGCTACCACAGTGATACCACCTTTCTTTGGCACACATTGAACTGGGCTCACCCACGAACTGTCATAAATAGGATAGATGATCCCTGCATCTAGCCACTTAAGGATTTCCTTCTTCATAACCTCTTTCATTATCGGATTTAGCCTTCTCTGTTGCTCAACAATAAGCTTGCTTCCTTCCTCTAGCAGAATTTTGTGCATACAATAAGAAGGGCTAATTCCCTTGATATCTGCTATAGTCCAACCAATTGCCGATTTGAACTCTCTAAGAATTCTCAAAAGCTTCTCCTTATCGGTACCTGAAACGTCAGATGCAATAATAACAGGCAAAGTAGATGCATCACCTAAAAATGCATACCGTAAATATTCAGGTAAAGATTTAAGTTCAAGAGTAGGAGCTTCCTCAATAGATGGCTTGAGGCACTTCAGAGAACATTTCAACTCCTCCAAACCAAGATATTCAAAAGACATATCCATCTTTCACTTTCAGGGAGAAGCATTCAAATATTGCAAGTGCTCATCACCTTCATCATCTTCACTATCAGAATTCCCCAATAAGGCTTTCTCTAAGGCATCGGACCTTAGCAATCGGTCGAGTTCAGAATTAACCACAGTATCGACCATTTCCACCTTAAAACACTCCTCATTTTTTGTAGGGAATTTCATGGCATTGAACATATTAAAAGTTACATCCCGATCCATCACTCGCATGGTAAGTGCACCCTTCTGCACATCTATCAAGGTTCGGCCAGTAGCCAAGAAAGGTCTTCCCAAGATTATGGGAATTTTCTTATCCTCCTCGAAATCAAGAATTACAAAATAAGCAGGGAAAATGAGTTTATCCACCTTGACCAAGACATCCTCTACAATACCTTACGGATATGTAATAGAATGATCGGCCAACTGCAAAGTCATGTATGTAGGCTTTGGATCAGGCAAATCCAACTTTTTGAAGATTGACAAGGGCATCAGATTGATGCTAGCTCCCAAGTCACATAGACACTTATCAATGACACATTTCCAATGGTGTAAGGAATAGTGAAGCTTCCAGGATCTTTAAGCTTCAGAGGTAATTTCTGCTGCAGCACCGCACTGCATTCCTCCGTGAGAGCAACGGTCTTTAAGTCATCAAGCTTCACCTTTCTAGAGAGAATACCTTTCATAAACTTTGCATAACTAGGCATTTGTTCAAAAGTTTCAGCGAAAGGTATGTTGATGTGAAGTTTTCTGAACACCTCCAGAAACTTCACAAACTGCTTATCCAGTTTCTTCTTCTGCAGCCTCTTAGGAAAAGGAGGTGGAGGATAGATCTGTTTCTCCCCTGTATTACCTTCGGGAGGAGTGTGCTCAATAGTAGTCTTCCTTGGCTCCACTTCGGCTTCCTTCTGTACTTCTTCTTTTTCACCCTCTACTTCAGAATCTGGAGTCTTAGCTTTTTCAGGATTCACAACCTTACCAGACCTCAATGTGATTGCTTTAACATGATCCTTAGCTTCCTTCATGCCTGGCACTTCAGTATCGCTCGAAAGTATTCCAGGTTGTCGATTCAGTAATACATTAGCAATTTTCCTGATCTAATTCTTCAAGGTCTTCATAGACACAGCTTGGCTCTTGCACATGAGCCTCAACTCCTCCAATTAAGATTTTTCATTAGCTTGAGGTAACTGCTAAAGTTGAAGTTGTTGCTTCAGGACATATTACGGTTGCTGAAAACTAGGAGGGTTATACTGTCTTGCTGTGTATGGCTGATAAGATTATTGCACTGCATTCTGATTATTGCTCCAGCTGAAGTTAGGATGATTGTAGTTGTTTGGATAATAAGTGGCTGGAGCTTGTTATTGTGATCTCTGAAAATTGCTTACAAATTGAGCTGATTCACTAGAAATAGCACACTGATCAGTCTCATGGGCACAAGCACAAAGCTCACAGACACTAGTGATTTGATTAACTCCATAATCAGTCAAAGTGTCCACCTTCATTGTCAAAGACTTAAGTTGGGCATCTATAGCAGTTGCTGCATCCAACTCTATAATTCCTGCTACTTTTCCCTGAGTCAGTCTTTAGGAAGGATTCTGGTATTCATTAGCAGCCATCAGTTCAATCAATTCATAAGCTTCATTGTAGCTCTTAGCCCACAAGGCTCCTCCTGATGCTGCATCGAGCATGGGTCTAGAAGTAGCACCCAATCCATTATAGAAATGGTTTATAATCATCCAATCAGGCATGATGTGATGTGGGCACTTCCTTAGAATCTCCTTATATCGATCCCAAGCCTCACACAGAGATTCACCAGTTTGCTGAGCAAACTGAGTAAGAGCATTCCTGATTGCAACAGTCTTCGCCATAGGGAAGAATTTAGTGAGAAACTTTTATGCAAGATCCTCCCATGTGGTGATAGACCGTGGTGGTAGAGAATGTAACCAGCACTCCGCTTTATCCCTCAGAGAGAATGGGAATAGTCGCAGCTTGATAGCATCTTCAGTCATACCATTAAACTTGAAAGTGTCGCATATCTCAATGAAATCCCTGATGTGCATGTTGGGGTCTTCATTAGGAGAACCCCCAAACTGAACTGAATTCTGTATCATCTGAATCGTGTTCGACTTGATCTCAAAAGTATTAGCCGAGATGGCTGGCCTGATGATGTTTGACTGAATATCATTGATCTTAGGCTGAGAATAGTCCATCAAAGACTTAGGAATTTTTGCTTGATCTCCCATCACTCCTAAAGTTGGTTCCTCAATTTTCTCTTCTTCTTCTATCTTCTCTTCATCCTTAAAAACTTCCATTCGAACCACTACAACTTCTTCCTCGTCTTTATCCAGAGTTCCCTCACGAGACCGCAAACGCGTATGCATATATGCTCACTAGAGTACCTGAAATAAGACAAGAAAATAGATAAGTAACAATGTACGAGTTAATGAACTTTAATGAACACTGATGACAAACACATAAACAAAAAATAACACTGTAGTCCCCGACAGCGGCACTAAAAACTTGTTAGTCGCTAAACACGCGCTAATAATACATGCAAGTATACGCGTTTGCAAGTAATATAGAATTATTTCTAGTTCATTCCCACAGAGACTGACTTTGGTTAACTAATTAATTTATGCACTTATTCAACAATTATATTGCTATTATTCAATGCTAAGACGAATAACAAATTGGGGTTTCGATTATACTAAGAATTAAACTAACAATTATAACTAAAAGAATAAGAATGGTTGAATATATATATATATATATGACAAACATGGGATTCTAACTTCATTAAATACTTCATTCAATAGCTTTATTGTTCTTAACCTCAGAATGTAATGGTGATGACACTAACCAGATAACATGAAACTGATAAACGCCAACTTTCGTTGCACGAATACCATACTACCAGACATCCACAAAATAGATAGAAGCTGAATAGACACCAAATATATTGAGACCCTATATGTCTATAGATTTTGACAACATAAAGGTTTAAAGCACAAGTTATCTATCGTGATTACATAGGGCAAGTAAGATGGTTAAAATTAACTACAAATCATGCATAACAATAACACATGAACCTATGCTAGCATGGCAAGTTCTAAATCCTTAAATTCATTGTCACTTCATTAAAGATTAACACGCTATCTTATAAGTTCGCGACGCTCATAAGACGAATAAGCAAAACCAATACTAGGTTATCATACAATCACCACACACTAAGGTATCGAAACAAATTAACTAAAGAAATCCATAAATAAATCCGCTAGAACCCCACGATAAAGATTAGTCCATAATCGTACTCATCATTAACGTGGGTTCCGGTGAAAGCATGGTATAATAAACTTAGTCTTTATACTGAATAAATAATAAAACCAAATACAAAACAAGAGTAAGGTTCACGAATAAGAAAACTAGCATCCAAGTTATAACTTAGAACAAAGATTCACAAGTAAAAACAAGATCTTTTTCTTCTTCTTTGAATCGTGCTAACACGGTCTTCTTACGGCTCTCCTTGTGCTCTGGTAGATCCGTCTCTCTAGAAACGTCCTTTATTTAAGTATATATAGCAGCCCATACAAGATAGAAGTCCTCCAATTGTAAATCAACTAGAATCAGGATTCTGGCATCCCGACCCGGCGCGGCCGTACGCTTCATCAGCGCGGGCGCACTGGCTCTCTGACAAATGGACGCGGCCGCGCGCTAGACCAGCGCGGGCGCGCCGTGCTTCTGGAAAAACTTCTGAATTACTTTAATTTCTGTTGCAATCGAGTTGGCTTCCGGAGCTTTATTCTTTGGACATCATCCTAACACCATATTAGCACCAAAACAATGCTAATTCACCTGATTCTAAGAATAATGCCTGAAATGCAAAAATACTAGAAAACACATTAAAATACCAACAACTTGAGTACATTTACACCAATTCAAAGTTTTTACGAAGCGTAATAAAGTGTCATAAATGCCACTCAACAGAAATATTCAGAGTTTGGGTTGTATCTCTTAGGGAAGTTAGAAATTTCTATGAAGATGGTTCTTTCACCTTTCTTGGCAGTAATCTAATGGATTCTCTCTCTCCCACAGAAATTAAGAGAATAATAAGTTTGTTAAAGGACAAGGATACCTCCACAAGAGCATGGAGATCAGTTATAGCTGAATGGTTGATTGAAAGGGAAGAAACAAGAAAAAGGAATGAAATTGAAGCTGAAGAGAGAAGAAGGAAGTATGATGAAGAAATTGAGATGTTTATAAGAAGATCAAAAGAGCTCAAGATAAAAGGAATGAGCAGAATCTCTAAGGATGGGAAATTTCTAAACATCAAAGTTGGTGGATTCTTAATATTTAGAATAGATTTGCTAGACAGTGGTTATCCCAAGGTAGCAAGACAAAAACTTGTAGAAGCTCTAAGTGGAACACCTATTATAGAAGAATTGGAAATTCTTGATCACTTGAAGGATGTTCTTAGGGAAGAAGCAGACACAAAAAATGTCTTTACCTGATACTTGTAACCATTGAACTTTGTAAATATTATATTGTACAAAAGTTACAATTCTATCAAGATTTATGTATTAATTTTATTTTCCATCATTTTAATCTTGGGGTTAGTCTTGATAACAGGCATGAATATGTGTTAAGCAATCTTCTCACAAAATGGGGGAGATTATTGTGCAACACATGCATGTACCTTAACAAGACTAAGACAATTTTCAATTCTAAGTAAGTTGTATTGTTATCTTAATTTGTATTTTGTACTTGTAATATTTTAAAGTCCGTAAAAATGCAAAGGAGAAAACTGGAGTCTTTTTCCTTAAATAGTATCAAGCCTAAGGATTCTATCTGGAAGAAGATCAAGATGATCATGCCTCAGAAGAATTTTGAAGAAGCTTGGAGTTGAATAAATCTGTTTGGATAAAAATACTCTAAGTCAAGATCTCTACAAGTCACAGATTTAGTGTTATAGAGAAGTCATTCGAGAATTCCAAATGACTTATCGAGAAGTCAGGAAAGCTACTAGAGAACTCAGAGAGATATCGACAAGTCAATTGAAGACATAAAATTTGGAGATATCGACAAGTCATTTCTTCACTAGAGAACTCAGAGTTATCGACAAGTCTATATTCATTAGAGAACTCTGAGTTATCGATTAGTTAAAGTCCACTAGAGAACTCAGAAATATCGATAAGCCAAAATTCTCTAGAGAACTCAGAGTTATCGACAAGTCTACATTCATTAGAGAACTCTGAGTTATCGAACTCTGAGTCCACTAGAGAACTCAGAGATATCGATAAGTAAAAATTCACTAGAGAACTCTAAGTTGTTGACAAGTCAAAGTGAAGACATGAAGCTGGGAGATCTCAACAAGCCAAAGTCTCATTCGAGAACTCAGAGATCTCTATAAGTCAAATTCACTATAGAGTATTAGAGATCTCGATAAGTCAATATACTTATTGAGATGTCAAGATCTCTATATGCCTAACTGGAGATCTTGAGGCAAATTCTCAAAGTACAAACTGCAGATCAGTTCAATATCCAAGATATACAATCAACAAACAATCCAACCAGCTGGATTGACAAGTCAACAAAAAGTAGCTTGAAGGATGTGCAAGATCAATGGTGAAGATTAACTGACAAAGGAAGATCAAGATAATCACTGGATGCTAAAGATATGTTAAACCAGAAATAGAAGATTCACTTTTCCTAAAATGGAAATGACAACTGATAGTTTAGTAAAGGTTAATAGCATGTCTTATTGTACACTGTGTAAACTAGTAGTTAACTGAGTTATAAAGTTAACACTAGTCTTTTGTCAGTTATAACAATTCAGATAGAAAATCTTATAACACTCTCAAGAAGAAGCTAAGCTCTTTATTAACAAAGAGCCTAGAAATTTTGTAGAAAAACATTCTTAAATTTAATATAAAATTAAGTGAGTTTTGAAGATCTGTATTCTTTATTCTTGCAAGTTTAATTTCTGCATGAACACACTTTCACTACAAGATTTAATTTACTTTGTTCAACCATAAAAGATTCAAAAAAAACTTAAAAATAGTAAAACACATTCACCCATCCTCTGTGTGTTATTCATTTCCTAACAGGTGTCCTTGCAGCTGAGAACTCTTAAACAATACCCTTGTCTTTGCAGAATTTATTTAAAATTGCATTCCTGAATTTTTTTCCATTATCACTCCTCAATCTTTTCACACAATTTTGATCTTCAGCCTTGAGTTTCATCCTTTGAATGCATAAACTCTACCCATGTATACATTGAGTAGTCATCCACCATCACAAGTGCATATTTCGTTCTAGAAATAGATAAGACATTAACAGGTCCAAACAGGTCCATGTGAATAAGTTGCAATAGTGCACTTATGGAATTCGCAGTTTTGTTTTTATGATCGGGCCTTTTTATTTTTCCTTTTTGACAAGTCTCACAAACTTCATCTTGAGCAAATTCCAGATTTGGCATGTCTTTCACTAATTCCTTTTTCACCAAGGTATTAATTGCTTTATAATTCAGGTGAGAGATTTTCTTGGGCCACAGTTTATTTTGCTCAATAGATGCCTTGGTGTAGAAGCAACATATACCATCCTCATTTATGAGTATAGATCTGCAGCAAATAAGCTTCCTTTCCTTGCTCCTTTTAAAGCAATTTCACCAGTCTTTTTGCTGATAATTGAGCAGTCCCCTTTGTCAAATGAAACCTTGAATCCTTTATTTGTGAATTGACTGACACTTAGGAAATTCACCTTAAGACCAGCTACTAGTGCTACATCTTCAATGACAACATTCCCGGAAATTAATTTGTCATATCCCATTGTGAACCATTTGTTGTTGTCTCTAAAAGTCACCAATAGGCCAGTCATCTCCTCAAATTATGGTAGCAGTGTCTTATCACCTGTCATATGTCTGGAGCATCCCTTGTCAATAATCTATATGACTCTCTTTATTTTTCCTTGCACATAATGAGGATTAAGTGTGTTTAGCTACCCAAGCAGTGTTGGGTACTTTCTTATTTTTAACAGAAGTTGCAGAAGTAGAATTTGATGACTCGGAAAGAACAGTGTTCAATGATTGATTTGCATTTTCCTTTAGATGTAGATCCAAGATTAACTTCTTTGAGATCTACTCTCAGTTTATGACAGTTTGTCATTACTTTCATATTGCAAGGAATGCAATCAAATTTATCATAAAATGAATAGGGATCTTCGGTTTTTGTTTCATTGTATTTGCATGCTCCCAATTTTGGTTCACTAACAGTCTTTTTCAAAGGTGAGTTAGGTGATTGGTTGAGCCACACTTTTGACATTGCTTCCTGGAAGCATCTGAAAAAATGAAAACTTATTGCTCTTGTTCAATCCAATTTTCCCATTCTTGTTCTTCTTCTTCTTCTTTCCTGTATTCTCAGTTTTGATTTCCTTGATTGGTGTCTTAGAAACTTGGTTGACCATGGGGTTCTTCTTAATTTCAGCAGTCGGGGTGGTTTCTTCATTTTTCTTTTTACTGTCTTCGTCTGCAAGTTCTTGCTTGATGACCAACTCAACCTCACTGAAATTAACTTCACATGCATTGAACAAAGGTGCATCAACTTTTCTCGGCATAACTGGGACCAATTTCCTTAACTTTGTCACCTTTATTTTTCTTGTTGTTGTTCAAGGCATCATAGTCCAAACCAATAGCTATATTGGCACATGGTTTGTTCTTCTCATGGTATTATCCAATCAACTGAGATGCATTTATAAAAGACTTCAATCTCACCTCATTTTTCTCCAATTTTTCCCTCAACACGGCTTCAATATCACCTGCACACTTGAGCTTATTTTTCAAATATTTATTTTCCTGCTTGATAGTTTCAAGCTCAACAAGCTACAGCTCCAATTATTGATTTTCAATCTCAAGCTTCTCACTTGTCTTTGACATTCTACTAACTTCCTCAGTAACCGCCACCATGCTTGTGTGGATATTAAATATCTCTAAACTCATATTTTCAATAATTTCTTTATATTGGCTTGTATTTAAATCAATGGTAGTTAGAGTTAGTACCTCTGATTTTGATGAGGATGATTTCCCTTGTTCAAGAGCCATAAGTGCATAATTTCCAAATTTTTCATTCTCATCATCTTCATCAGTGTCATCCCAACTCTTGCCTTCAGCTATGTAAGCCTTTCCCTGTTATTTCTTCAAGAGAGCTTCATACTTTGCTTCTAATTCCAGATAGGCTTCATCCTTCTTTACTTTCATTATCTTCCTGCACTCAGATGTAAAGTGGCCCAACTCATCACTGTTAAAGCACCTTATTTTTTATCTGTCAACATATCCAGTTTTGTAGCCACCTTTGCTAGCTGACTTAAACCGAGTTTTTGGTTTCCAATTGTTTCTATTTGAGGACTCTCCCTTATTTTTGAAAACCTTGGCTTTTTAACCCTTATGTTGGAAAATTTTCTAGTCAGGTAGGCCATTGATTAAACCATCTCATCTAGCTCATCAAGAGTGCAGTATTCATCTTCCTCCAGCTCCAACACAACTTATTTCTGAGATCTCTTGTTCTTTTGCTCAACAGCATGAATGACTGGAACTTGAGCATCGTGTTCATCTTCACTTGCTTCACTATCATTAACCACTAAGGCATTGGATCCATTAACCACATGTCCTTGGTTTACCTTCAATGACTTCCTTTGTAATATCTCAAGCTCGTACATTTTCAAGATCCCATACAAGACTTCTAGTGTCATTCTGCTCAAGTCTCTTCCTTCTCTAATAGCTGATATCTTCTATTCAAGATGGTCAGGAAGGGCTAGCAAAAACTTTAGGTTAACCTCCTTAGCTTCATAATATTTATCATGAAGTTGCAAGTCATTTATCAATTTGTTGAATCTTTCAAAAACTTCAGTAATTCCTTCTTTAGGCTTGGCCATGAAACCTCATAATGAGACACCAGTATTCTCCTTTGATTTGATCTTACTTCCTCTGTACTTTCACACGAAATTTCAATTTTCTCCCGAATCTGTTTGGCTGTGTCACAGTTGAAAATATTGTTGTACATAACATTGTCAAGTGACTCTATCAGAATTAGTTACAGACCAATGTCCAGAGAAACCTTTTTCTTTTTAGGCTCTGTGTATATTGAAGAGTCTTTGGGGAAAAATGAGCTGGAATGACCATGTCTCCATCATTAGATTCATCAACCTTTTCATGGGAATAAAAGGGCCATTCTTGAGAATCTGGATGTACGTAGGGTTGTCCATCCTGTAACATCCCCAAATACGGGGTCAGGATTGGGTGTCACCAAACAACTAATAAATAATATAAACTTGTATATTAAAATAAATATACAGATAACCCCTCAATTCCGGATCGTTTACAGGTCATGGTATAAAATAAAAATCTAACCTTCTAAAATTTATAACAACTAAATAAAATTTTATTACCTCTTTACTAACTTCCTCATCTTATTCACTCTAACATCTCCAACTTTCTGCAGCTGGGATCTCTCCAATTTGCTGTATATTAATAGTTATTCACTTCTATCATCCTTTGATACTGAAAGAAATAAGAATTCACAAAGCAAGAGTGAGCCAAAATTGCCCATCAAGTATCATAATTGGTTTCCAAGTTTTATATTAAAAAGGAACTCCTGGAAACAATCTTTAAAGGATTTTATAAACATCTTTATTTATTAAAACAATTGAGCGAATAAAACATCGGCCCTTATTAGCCTTCAATCATAAATCAAAAATCAATAAACACTTCACTGATTCATTTCCTCAATCAGAACTTTGGTTGGTTTGTAACCATAAAACTTTTCAAGAAGGAATATCGTTAATGGAGATCAACAATAAATTAGACTACACACTAGAATCAACACAGTACTATAACCTGTTGATCAGTTAGGTATAGTATGGACCTATGCCCAACCGCATAGATCCACGTCATAACAAGGTACCCAGGCACTATGGCCTCCGTAATTAAAGGGTCCAGCCATCTCTGGCCCTAGGCCCATTCTGGCCTCATAAACCAACGGTCCAGTCCATCCCTGGCCATGTCAAATTATCTTGATTTCCAAACATCCCAATTCAGGGTTCGCAAATAACCCGGAACAATAGGTATTTTCTCAAGAGATCACAATTCATACTAAGGAACAAGAACAAAAGATACTTGCATAATTAAGAGTAATTACAGCGAAATGTAAAACATTTAACTATTCTGAATTTAGAATGTGAAGAAATACTTGTAATATATCACCAGGAGGTTCGAGAATACTTGCCTCAATTAATCCGCTTTTTAACTTTCAATCATCATTCTAGTTCACCTCTATTTTGTATCCACTCGTCTCATTACCATACATATTCAGGCTTTACTGTCACTATCACTGTCTGGCTTTGAATGCCTCGAACTATATGTATCTATCATAAAAGATACAATTTCAATCAGCCGATAATATATATAATTGTCTAGTCTATACGTTTTTCCTTATCGTCTACCCATCTGATAATAACATACAAGGATCATCTTTAATCAAATAAAATTTAATTGACACGTGAACTCACCATTCACCTAACACGTAAACATATAAGGCAAGTAACACATAATTCATGTAACATATGACTCAGTTCGTCAAAACATTCGACTCGATGTGTTTAGAATTGAAATCGAGTCAAAAAATGACTTTTTGATAGTTACGCGACTCAAAAACGTTTACAAAATCAAGCGACCTTTCGAAACGAAATATTTTATATCTCGAAAGTATTTTTAATAGAATCAAAATATTTTTCTGAGTCTAGACGCGTTCATTTCGTATTAAACGGACGAACAGTCTATTTATTATGAATGAAATAAGAATAATTCAATTAATAATAATATTAATTGAATTTTTAAATACCCTTATATAACTTTTAAAAGCTCTAAATGATTTTTAAATCATTATTTGGCTTTAATTATATATAGTTACATTTTATTTAACTATTTATGGATAAAATTAATTAATTAAATGGATTAATCCATTAATTAAATAATAAATAATTACCTAAAAATAAATTATAAATAATTAAATCAAAATTAGATTTTTGAATATAATAAAGAAAATAATTTTTTGGAATTAAAATAATTCAATTAATTATTTACCATAATTAATTGAATTAAATTTTGAATTAAAAATGAATTTTGGAAATAAAATATGAATTTTTGAATTAAATTTAAAAAAGAAATGTAGAAACAGTTTATGTGAATTGGAATTGGATAAAAATAGATTGAAACCGGGTCAAGGAAATCAGGCAAACGGGTCACAACCGGGTCACCCAACCCGTCCGGGTCTGGATGAACTCCGTCAACCCCTGCCTAGAATCTGACGACGGGGTTCACCGCCGGTCACCTCTGTTCAGGGCAAAAACAGCCAGATTCTCAGCCTTTTTCATACCAAAATCGATCGAAATTGATTCAATAACACAACCACAGTAACAACAACAGGATTCGATGCTTGAATCTTCGGAATCGACGATTCCCGACTCAATCGCCAGCGACTAGTTTCGGCAACATCAAAATCGTTGATTTCTTAACCAAACTCGACAATTTAAATCGTAACATAAAGCTCAGACTACCTACAATTCATTCATGTCCTCCTCATCAGCAAACAATCTCTCAATAATTCAAAAATTCAAGAACAAACCCCAACTTCATTTTTCACAATATCGAACATGAATCTATTAATTAAACACATGAATCGTCTCTAAATAATGTAATAAAGCTATACACATCATCAAAACAAGTCAAAAATCATTCAATCAAAAAACCCTGTTAGGTCACACACACTGTAGAGGGGGTGAATACAGTGTAAAGTACAATCAAATCGAACTTTAATATCTCAAGTAACAGAAAACAAACTTTATTGAAACAATAAACTCTGTTACAGTATGGAAGTGTTACCTCTCAGTGATGAACAAATATCACGAGAGATGCTAGGGTTACAATGAATAATCTTCTCGAATATATTAACACTTATAGTGTAAACCCTATGTCTGTGTTTATATACTACACAGTTACAAGATAATCGCTAATTGATATGGAATATAATTCTGCTTCCTAAAATATATTAATCAGATATCTTTTCTTCCAAGTATTCTATTCTTCATAGAATTCCTTCTTCATGCATATCTCTTCTTATGTTTATCTCGATCTTCTTTCTTTTAATCATCTACTGTCCTTATCTGAACATCCTTCAGCACTTAAGTTCTGATATCCATCTTCTGATGATTATCTCTTGATAATATAAGTACTGATATCCTTAAGTCCTGACTTCCAGTAAGTACTGGTTTATCCTGTTTAAGTAAGATCTGAAAACTAAACATAAATCATATTAGCCATGACATTATTAAATATATCTAACAATCTCCCCCAACTTTTAAATTAGCATAATATACAAGTTTAATAGATATTTGATGATGTCAAAAACATTAAGTACAAATGCATGAGAATTAGACTAGATAACTACAACTTACAGTCCTTAAAGCTTTACCAATATTTAACTTCTGATAACAGCTTCAGTCTGTACAAATATCAGAATTTAAGCAGTTGTAGATCTTGACTTGGCTTCATCTTCTGATCTCTCTGATGTCAGGAGTTGTTTTAGAGATAGTTCTTCAAAAAACATCTCTCAGCATATCTAAGTTCATCAATCATCCTCCTTTTAGCATCTTTAAGCTCTGCATTATCTTCACCAATTTGAAAGATTGCAGCCCTGAGATCATTAATATTTGCTTTTCTTATATCCTGATCCAGTCTGATCAAATAAGCTTTATCAGACTCAAGATTGAATTCCACAGCCCTGTAACCCAGAAAGGTAGTTATAATTTTAGCAGTGTTGGGCTTCATTTCAACTATATCACCCTTGTGATCTCTGTACTTTGAAACATATGTGCTGTCAGACTTAACATAATAAAGCCTTTTCTGTCTCTGAATCTGATCCTTCAAATAGTTTGCAGCACTTCCTGTCAATCTGTCATCCACTTGAAGTAAGAATAGTACATGCTCCAATTCTTCAAAATACTTCAATGGAATGGCATTTTGCCTTATATGATAAACCCTACCATCTGTCATGAAGTACAACAAGATGTGTTCTTTCAAGTAGGTATGGTAAACCATTTGTACAGATTCCAGTTGATTCAATCTCTCAAGAGTTGCTCCAATACCTGGTTCACTCAAGGAAGTTGGATCATTGGTAGTGTTCTGTATTCTTCTTTCATCAGCACTTCCCAATCCAGTTTTATCTCTTGCTTCCTTTCCAGTAACTACTCTTGCTTCAAAACCACTTGCAGCAGTCTTCAAAGGTTGAGTCTGTTTTGCTTTAGTGAATCCTGGTAGGAGTGTCTTTGGTCTAATTTCTGATATCAAGTTAACTTGAGCTATGTCAGAGGTTACTTACTTCCTTGAAATATCAGAACTTATTGTTTCTTGATTCTGAACAACTTGAGCCATGTCAGAGGTTGTTTTAAGAACTTTTCTTGAAGTCAGAGCAAGATCATCCTTTTCATCAGTGATTTCTTCATTCTCAGGAGGCACATAAACCTTGATAGGTTCACCAACCTTTTCTTTACCCTTGGATCTTGGATCTATCTGTGGTTGTGATTTAACCAATGTTGCTTCAGTATTTGTCTTTTCTTTTATCACAATGCCTTTGAGTTTTGGAAGTATCTTTTTACCAGAAGCTTCAGATTTAGATATGACTTTTTCTGATTTAAGTCTGGCTTCTTCTTCCATTAAACTCTCCAAGTCCATTCCTGGATTTTCCTGAAGAAATAACTGTCTTGACATTTCTTCATCAAGATCTAAAAGTTCATTAGAACTTATCCTTTTACCAGTAGCAGAACTAATTCTTTTTCCAGTATCAGAACTTGTCCTGTGACTTGTGATTTCAGCTTTTCTTGATGAGAAACCTCTACCTTGACTATGACCTCTACCCATTCCAGAGTTTCCTTGATCATCCTTTTCATCATCCTTCCCTTTCAGTGTCTTGTCAGTCTTGCATTTGGACTTAATTACTTTCTCCCCCTTTTTGGCATCAGCAGGTAGTAGAAGAGAGACAAGCAATTCCACTGAGGCTTGGATTTCAGTAAGTTGAGATTGCTGAGAAGCTTGATTTTGCAGAATATCATCAATCTGAGCTTGTTGTTTCTCTTGAGTCTTCTCAATATAAGCAATCATGTCAAAGGTAGGTTGGAAGAACTTTTTCTTGTCAATTTTCTGAATTTGGTCCTGTTTGATGAATTCTTCCTGAATCTTGTGTAGCTCTGCATGAGTAGTTGAATGGAGATCTTGTAGATGTTTAGTACTCAATGCAGTGACTCTAAGCTGGGTTTTGAAATCATCAGAATTTAACATTTCATCAGCTTTTTTCAAGTGCTCAGCCAGATTCTTTGCAGATCGAACACAGGAAACTGAGTTCCATTCCTTAGTCCACTCCTGTCCTGCAGGAGTTTCACTCCAAGGCACTGGTGCTTCTCTGGTAACAAACTTCTTAACAAGTTCAGATTTAAGAATAGTTTGTTGAGGAGCATGTCCTGAAGGACCTGCTTCATCAACATCTATATTTGGAGCAGCATCACCAGTATCTCCAGCATTTGGAGCATCAAAACTTACAGAAACAGTATCTTCTGATAAAACAACAGTGTGAGTAGCAATGAAGGCTTCAGCATCCTCTAATTGCTGATCTGGTTCTAAGTTCTGATCAATAGCCATATCCTGATGCTCACCTATATTCTGATCATCAGCATCTAGATGCAGAGAAAGTGTAGAAGAGAAGTCTAGATTTTGAGCAGCATCAGTAACAGGTGTTGTTGATGGATTAGTTGTTGTTGGAGCTTCTAAGAGAATTACTTCAGGCACAACCAGCTTCTGAACATCAATTTCAGTACTTGTGCCTGGAACAACAGGAGATACAGACGTTCGAATAGGAGACACAGATGGTGTGTTGGCCTTGTCAGGAACAGCTTCCTGAGATGGAGTTGATGAAGAAGAAGTGACTTTAGCAAATTCTTTTTCTTGTGAGATCAGAGATTCCTGATCTCCTTCCTTAGCTGTTGCTTCTTCATCATCTGAAACTGGCCTTTTTGCCCTCTGTTTCTTGTATCTCTTTGTAGATATGGATTCCTTGGGAGTGTCAGAAACAGTCATTCTTCTAAGCCTCTTGAGATGCCTAGATCCCCCAATTCCAGAATCCTTCTGAGAAGTCACTGTCTCAGCTTCTTTGATAACAGGTTCTGATGTAGAAACCTGTTCCTCACTGTCAGACTCATCTCTCAAAGCAATCCTCCTTCTCTTTTGAGGTGTTTGAGGAACAGTCTTTATCCTCTTAGGCTTGGAAGATGAAGGCTTCACAGTAGGTGCTGAGGATGAGGGTTGAACTGTCTGTGAAGTGGAGAGATAGGATTTGATATATTGCCTGAGGGTTGGTTGAGTAGTATGAGTGGTATGTTCTGATGGTTGTTGTGGTATTTGGGAGGTGGTTGTTGGTTGAACATCAGGATAAACAGATCTATAGGAATCAGGATCAGCATTTACTAAGATTTGTTTTACAGTGTGAGGAATCTGTAAAGGTCTAATCATTTGCTTCTTAGTGTCAGCATTTACCAGATAATTAAAGTAACGTTTTGCAACTTTGAAAGGTGGAGTTAAGGTACTGGTTAGTCGAGGTTCATCAGTATAAAAAGTATATATAAGTTGACAGAATTTAGCAAAGTAGACAACATTCCTATCCTCTGTCATCCTATCCCCAATAAAACCTATTATAGCAGTTGCAAAATCAAAATGAGTTTGGTTTATAATGGCATACACGATGTGCTCACTCATTATGGGGATGGCATCAAAATTCGAACACTTGTTCCCAAAAGCTTTAGTGATGCAGTCGAAGAAGAAGCTCCATTCCTTTCTGATATGAGCCCGTTTCAACTGCCCAAGCTTTGCCAAACTCTGTTCATACCCCAAACTGGCCATTAACTCCTGAAGAGCTGATTCCTCTGGAATTGAAAAAGTACATCCTTCTGGGAGATGTAGAGCCTTGCATATTGTACCAGGAGTAACTGCATATGAAGAATCACCCACTTCGAAAACAATACTAGGAGTACCATTTTGACCACCATTATCAAAGTTTCCAGTCCTCCAAAGTGTCAGAACTTGTTGGCTTGAGAATACTGAAGGTTGGGTCAATGCATACCCGATTTCACTGTGTGTAAGAAGATCTTGCACAAAATGCAATTCAGACAGAGCTTCAACATTATCAAGAATTGCAGCATAGTTGTTTGGAACAAATTTAGCTCCATCAATGATTAAATCCTTAGGTGCCATGAAATTAATCGAGATTTATAAGTGCCTGTTAGGTGTTTGATAGAATGTCTATATGAAAACCAACGTTAGAAGAAGAAAGAGAGTAAAATCAAATAGAGAGAAAAAGTATGAAAGGAAATAAAAGATTAAAAAATCCTCTCTATGTCTTACTTATACTTTTAAAAAAAAATGTAATCGTTGGACACCTGTCAGACATGCAATAAAAACGAATAGTTAATGGGCACGAGAAAACAGTAATCATTACTTACCCACTTGCAGTTTTTCAAGGAAAAACCGTTCCACTTACCCAGTTATTCCATTAATCAAGGTAAAATGGTTTTAATTCAAAATTGAAACTGTTCCCACTTATTTAATTATTTTTCACTGCAACATCAGTATTCTGAAAAAAAATTCGAGTGAAAATGACCATAATAAATCAGATGGGCAAGTACTAATAAAATAAAATCAGAACTTAAGTTAAAACAGAATTTATATGGTCATCAGAATAAGAATATGTATCAGGATTTATCAATGCATTACAAAATATCTCAGAGACAAGATCTTGAAACAAAAACAAATTTCATTAATATATCAAGAGAATACATTCATGAAATTTAAATTACATCAGAACTTGTACAAGATTTCCCTAAGCTGCTAAACCTAACGTCAACAGCCTTTGTCCTAGCTCAAGAAGTAGGGCAAGGCTGATGATGAAGAAAAACAGGAAGAAGAAAATAAATCATTTCTTCTTCCTACTCTCGACAAACAGAATAGCGAGTCGAATAATTCGCTCTTGCTGGCGGAGAGCTTCCAGCCTTTCCTCCTCCAATCGCTCCAGATGGCGATGGTAGTCCATGTAGAAGAACAGGAGGTGGGTAAGTACCTCCTGGGGAACGGAGTCCCATATCTCATCAGGAATGGCAGTAATGTGCCATTCCTGCTGCCAATCGGCACAGCTCAACTCCATGTTGAATGTTTCGTAGTTCAAAAACATGTTGTAATTGACCATGGTGTTTTTGATATAAAGATTATGAAGGTGAGTCTGTGATAAAAGATTTGATGGGAAGGCTGATGTAAAGTGGTTGCTTATATAGGCAAGAGAATGCCAGGAGATGCAAAGAAATTGAATGCTTACAGGTAGAAATAATTCTACCTCGTCTCCCCAGACTTGGAAAAAGAAAAACATTCATTGGAAAGAGAAAACATGGTTTAATGCGCACAAGAAGCAAGTAAAAATTGACTGTTCATGTACGAGTACCACTATCCCTAACTATAGTGACTATTAATCTTCCACTTCAACATATTCTGGTTTAAACTGAGACTGTTGTCAAATTTTATCCACAAATAAGTCAAGTAAAGAATCAGACTGTAATATCTGGACTTAGACTTATATCAGAACTTAACAGTCATCAGAACATAATTTCTTAACTCGAAAAAGGAATGCCTATTTTAGTAAGTCCTCACACAAATTCTGATTTATATTATTCATAACTTAATCATCAGAACATGCAATCAGAACTTGTCCTCAGAATTTGTGCAATGTGACACAATGACTATTCATCTAAAATAACATAGATCACCACAGTAATTTTCATCATTCATATGGAGTGATTAGTGTGTGCATTAAGCTAAATATCAGACAAGGAGTAAAGTCTGATTCACTTCAGTACATCTTAGAAATAAGGCATAATTAAAACTTTGCTAAAGAGCTGCCATTATTCTGAAACCTATTGTTGAATGAGTTTATGCTTGAGTCCACCTCAACTATTTTGTGCTAATTTTGTGCATCTTTTTAAATTCCATTTTACAGTGGCTTCTCAGTGTAAGTGAGTCACGACTGCTTATCAGAATTTATGTTATTATCAGAGTATTTCTCCAGTAATCATAGAGTGTGAATAGTCACCAAGAAAATTTTTTGCTTTTCTAATGCATATTTACTTAATACCAGCAATGCACTTGGGTCGTCCCTTCCACATTTTTACTCTAGATCTCAAAGGAGTACCTGATTTTAATCCATGATTATTTTCTTTTTCTTTTGATAAGAGAGATTTATCAGCACTTAGTACATTCAACAGATTTACTAGCATCAGAACTTAACAGATGAGAAGCAATATTCTAGTTTGTGACTTAGTAATAAGATAGACCAAGTAAACTCAACTAAGCTCAATTATCCGAATTTGCTTGTGTCAATAGATTTCCACAGTAATAATTACTTCTTACATGGGATCCCTTGTTTATTGAAGACTACTAGGTCAGCATCTAGCACAGTTATCCTCATAGGATTGTATAGTTACCTAAACAGACATATCACCATCAGAGTTTAGAAACATTTATCAGACAACAGTCAGTACTTAAACACATTTTTCAATTAAGCACAGAATACACAAAGAGATTAAATTCTGTAAATACTGATCATAAAGTCTGATGCATCAGAACAAAACTAAGCAGATTTAGAGAAAGAACCTGAAACCATTCCAAGTTCATTTACCAATCTTGTAAAAGTAGCTTCACACAATGGTTTTGTGAAGATATCTGCTAGTTGTTGATCTGTTGGAACAAAGTGCAATTCCACTGTACCTTCATCCACATGTTCCCTGATGAAGTGGTACCTGATGCTGATGTGCTTTGTCATAGAGTGTTGAACTGGATTACCTGTCATAGCAATAGCACTTTGATTATCACAGTAAATAGGGATTTTGAAATATGTTAACCCATAATCCAGTAACTGATTCTTCATCCAAAGAATTTGTGCACAACAGCTTCCTGCAGCAATATATTCTGCTTCTGTAGTTGATGTGGAAATTGACTTTTGTTTCTTGCTAAACCAAGAAACCAATCTGCCTCCAAGAAATTGGAAGCTTCCACTTGTGCTTTTCCTGTCAATTTTGCAACCTGCAAAATCTGCATCTGATTAACCTATTAGTTTAAAATCTGATTCTCTGGGATACCACAATCCCAGATCAGTTGTTCCATTAAGATACTTGAAAATTCTTTTCACAGCTGTTAAGTGAGGTTCTCTTGGATCTGCTTAAAATCTTGCACAAAGACAGGTAGCATACATGATATCAGGTCTACTAGCAGTTAGATAGAGTAGAGAGCCAATCATACCTCTGTAATCAGTAATTTCTACTGATTTACCAGTATCCTTATCCAGTTTTGTTGCAGTGGCCATGGGAGTGGATGCACTTGAACAATCTTGCATTCTAAATTTTTTCAGCAAGTTTCTGGTGTACTTGGTTTGACAAATAAAAGTGCCTTCTTCATTCTGATTGACTTGAAGGCCCAGAAAATAGCTAAGTTCCCCCATCATACTCATCTGATACCTTGACTGCATCAGTTTGGAAAACTTCTTGCGAAGTCTGTCATTTGTAGACCCAAAAATGATATCATCAACATAAATCTGGACCAGAAGTAAGTCCTTTCTATGGTTGAGGTAGAACAGTGTTTTGTCTATAGTTCCTCTGTTAAATCCACTTTCCAGAAGAAATTGAGCTAAAGTCTCATACCATGCTCTAGGAGCTTGCTTAAGTCCATAAAGTGCTTTATCAAGCCTGTAGACATAATCTGGATGTTTGGAATCTACAAAGCCTGGAGGTTGTTCAACATATACTTCCTCCTCCAATTCTCCATTGAGAAAAGCACTTTTCATATCCATTTGAAAGACAGTAAACTTTTTGTGAGCAGCATAAGCCAAAAATATCCTTATGGCTTCTAACCTAGCAACTGGTGCAAATGTTTCATCATAATCAATTCCCTCCTGTTGAGAATATCCTTTTACAACCAGCCTTGCCTTATTCCTTGTAATTATGCCATCACTGTCAGTTTTGTTTCTGAATACCCACTTTGTACCAACAATAGATCTATTCTTTGGTCTTGGCACTAGGGTCCACACTTTGTTTCTTTCAAATTCATTTAACTCTTCCTGCATTGCTTGAACCCAATCAGCATCTTGAAGAGCTTCTTCCACTTTCTTTGGCTCAGTCTGAGAGAGAAAAGAATTGTAAAGACATTCGTTTGAAGTACCTGTTCTAGTTCTGACACCTGCATCAGGATTTCCAATTATCAAATCAGGTGTATGTGATTTAGTCCACTTCCTTGCAGATGGAAGGTTTTCTCTAGAACTGGATGCTCCCCCATGATCCATGTGACGGCCTCAACCCCGGGTTAGGAGTTGATGTCACTAACAAAATGAAACTATAATTATAAGACAACTACTTACTTTATTCAATATAAACAACTCTTCCACAAGATCTTTTCCAGGTTCAAGTATAACTTAGGTTACACACTTATTACAAACCATCTTATTAAAAACAACCTACCACCTGACTATTATTCTACAGCAACTCACAGACCATACTTCCCAAACACAACCTATTCAGAGGAGCTCGACATAGGAGGAATTGGAAACTGGCTCTTAGCAAAACAGCAACATCCCCTAAGCATCTGCAATGCGAAAATATACAAACACATTTGCAAGAGTGAGCGATCAACCGCTCAGCAGTACCACTATATGATTACTAACTAAAACAGTTTATAATAAACAATTGTAGGAACATAAATTACAACTTGATAGTAGAAAACAAGTAAAACAAGTGTAAATAGATAAAAACTGATAAACTGTTGAAAACTGGATCTTTAATAGCTAGCATGCTCTCTAAACATTTAATAATAGTGCTGTGCAAATAATAGGATTAAATTTTAGCATGCTACTTCCATTTTCAAATCATTTGTCCCATCGCAGGACCTATAAAACTCGTTCCTCTCCGGAAATCTCAAAATCGCTTGATCAGATATCAAACTATTGGATGATCCCTGGTGAGACAGCTGATCAGGCTATCCTATAAAACTTGTTCCGGAACTCAGAGACTAGCTAGGTCTCTATCACGCTGGGTTGGTGGTTATAATAGGGTGCGCAACCACTTCACCTCTTACGCTAACTTCCAGGCCGTTACGGGCCTTCTGCGCACACTCATCCAATTATCTGATCATTTTTATCCAATTTTTCCACATCACTTACCTATCTCTTGTCAAAACAATTATAACACAGCACATTTTCCCAAAACATTTCCATTTTATTCAAAACTTAGAGATAGGTATTTTCAGAAGTTACTTTTCCCCCAAAACACAAGTTAGTAAAACAATTTGAAACCCAGGGGATACGTAACTTAAATCATTCCGTTCCAGTACGAGAATAAAACAACATTATATTCATATATACTGAACCATAAAGATATGGTCAGGGGTACTTGCCTTAATATGCTTTAACACTAATTTCTGACTGGCTTTGCACTGACCGGGATGCTAAGGATTTCAACTGGAACCTACAGGAACCAAAATACCCTAAATTAGACGTCCGAATATGCTTGATTGTCCTCGATAACAACCTACCCATACGTTAACAGACCCGACTCGTAACATTCTTAATATAATAATACACGTATCAATCAGGGCTCACATCTTCAAAAACCGGTTCGGTGCTCGTTTTCATAATATAGGTATATTTGTCTTTTTACGAAATTAGGGTTACCGGTTTCAAAAAAGAGTATTCCATTATAACACATAATCAGGTTTTGTACAAAATAGTTACATATAATCGACCGACATTCCGATAGCCATTGGGTACGTCCTCGTATTTCCGTAATTAAATTTTCTCAGAAATCGGGCAGCACCTCCTTTGATTATCAGCTAACCCGTCGAACATCCCGCCGTCAAAATAATCACAACCACAATCAACCGCAATTAAAACCTAACCACCGATTTCAGTCATCAATATCAGTCCAAAATTCTCAGTTACCAATTAAATACAATTATTAATTATTAGCCGTGTTTTTATGTTTTAATCGTATTTTATTCGCAATTCGCACCTTAAATCGTATTTTGTATTTTAAATTGTAGGACTCAGAAATATTCATCATAGTCCACCGTCGGCTCACCGAAGCTCATCGCCAACGGCGATAAAATTTACGGGTTTCCGATATGTCGGACATCCTACGTAAATCTCACCGATTAATTACTATAATTCTCGCACCAAAATGATTTATTTATATCACGAATGTATTCAAATATTTCCTGCGAAAAGAATAAGTCCAATAAACCCAAATTAATATTCAAATAGTATTTTGGGAAAAATAACATTCAGTACAGCAACAACCGAACCAAAGGCACAACAGCCCAGAAAAACAACCGGGAAAAGAAGCATACGCCGGAAAAATATGGCAGCAACAGGACCGAACAATACACCAAGTCGAACACCACAATTGACATGCACACACACACACAGATACCAACACACACACACGCAGTAACTACACACACACTCGCACCCTTGCAAAACAGCCACAACAAAACAGGAAAGAAGAGGGGAAAGAAGAAGAGAGGGAGAAGGGAAAGAAATGGAGAGGGAAGGAAGAGAAGAAAGAAAGAGGGAGAGGAATAAACTGATGGTGACGGTAGAGAACAGCGGCGGCGACGACCGGAAAACAGGGGCCGGAAAAAAAAAGAAAAACCGAGAGCAGGTGTAGAGAGAAATAGAAGAGAGAGAGAGATTTGCTTGAGAGACAGTAATTGAGAGATTGAGAAGAACAGGGAGAGCCGAGAAAATTAGAGGGGAAAAACCGAACCCGAGAGAAACGGGTTATACCCGACTAAAACCACCCCTGTCCCATTTTTTTTTATAAACCCCGTAACAAACTATTATCTGACCCGTAGTTTGTTTAACGATACAATTCACAAGTAATATAAATTGAAATAAATTCCCAACTAGATTCAAAATTTCCAAACTAAATAAAACTAGTTAAATAAAATTTTCGTAAATTTTAAAATAATTTCTAAAACGAAATTTATTCCCGCCTTTATCGATTAAACGAACCGATACGTGGGTGGAATATTTCCTAAAAATCTCCAAATATAATTTTTAAAA
The DNA here is from genome assembly GCF_009905375.1 of Apium graveolens. NCBI lineage: Eukaryota > Viridiplantae > Streptophyta > Magnoliopsida > Apiales > Apiaceae > Apium > Apium graveolens. Next base: position 80,258,814 of record NC_133654.1, read on the forward strand.
TTCCCAAAATATTCCAAACTTACTAAAATACATATTTCATAATTTTTAAAATATTACTGAATTTAATATTGAATTTACAGTAAAATACAATCAGGAAATTATCCAGGACCAAGTAATTAAGGAATTATTGATTCCTAAATTTTATAAAATTCCTAAAAATAATAAATAAAATTGTAAACCGATAAAAATAATTTTTTTAAAAAAAACATTCCAAATATTTATGGAAATAAATTTTGAATAAAATCACCTTTAACCATATAACAAATAAAAGAACGCCACAACTAATTATACAAAGAATCCTCGAACACCAATAATCACACATAATTAATAAAATATTAAAAAAATTAATATCCAACTGACAGAACCCATACACAAAATTTATTTATTTAATTATTTAGTAATCACACATTTAAATATTACAAAAATGTACGAGTCGTTATAATCCATGTTGTCTTCAACATCATTTTCTGTTGCTCCCCCTGAAACTATGCTCTCTGAATTGGATTCTTCAGAATTTAGATTTTCAGAACTATCAGAACTTGGCTTATCAGAACTTGACGAATCAGAACTTGAAGAGCCAGATGTATGTTCTGATGCTTCTTGAGATGTGGTAAGATCTTGAGTAGCTCCCCCTGCATAGGTGCATCTTTCTTTGACGTAGTCACCACAGTTTCAATAACATCAAGGTTTAATCCATCAGAGTTGGCATTATCAGGACTTAGATTGTCAGGATTTTCAGTATCAGAATTTGCGTCTTCATTTTCAAATCTCAGCTGATCATGATCAATAAAATCTTCAAGTCCAGTAATCTTCTTGTCATCAAAGGAGACATTGATAGATTCCATGACCACTCTTGTTCTCAAATTATAGACTCTGAAGGCTTTTGTGGAAATTGTATATCCAACAAAAATTCCTTCATCAGCTTTTAGATCAAATTTGGATAGTTGTTCAGGATGAGTCTTAAGAACAAAACACTTGCATCCAAATACATGAAAGTACTTCAGATTTGGCTTCTTTTTCTTCACCATCTCATATGGTGTTTTTCCTTGCTTGTTAATGAGTGTTGCATTTTGAGTAAAACAAGCAGTCTGCACAGCTTCAGCCCAGAAATAGGTTGGAAGCTTTGCTTCTTCAAGCATTGTACGTACAGCTTCAATGAGAGTTCTATTCTTCCTTTCAACAACTCCATTTTGCTGTGGAGTTCCAGGAGCAGAAAATTCCTGCTTAATTCCATGGTTTTTGCAGAACTCTTCCATTATCAAATTCTTGAACTTAGTGCCATTATCACTCCTTATGGTTTTCACAGAATCTTTGACCAATTTTTTCAGATGTTTGACATGATCAATCAAGATAGATGCAGTTTCACTTTTTGTGTGCAAGAAATACACCCATGTATATCTGGTGAACTCATCCACTATGACCAACGCATATTTCTTCTTTGCAATAGACATGACATTCACTGGACCAAATAGATCAACATGTAGTAGATGATAAGGCTCAAGAATTAATGATTCAGTCTTGCTCTTGAATGAAGATTTTCTTTGTTTGGCCTTTTGACAAGAATCACAAAGGCCATCAGGAGCAAATACTGACTTTGGCAGTCCTCTCACAAGATCTTTCTTGACTAGTTCATTTATATTGTTGAAATTTAAATGAGAGAGTTTCTTGTGCCAATTCCAGCTTTCTTCAATTGATGCTCTACTCATCAGACAGATTGCAGAACTATCAGTACTTGTTGAAAGCTTAGCTTCATAAATGTTACCACGCCTGTATCCTTTCAGAACAACTTTGTCTTTAGATTTACTCACAACTTCACAGTGTTCTTCAAAGAAATCAACATGATAACCTCTGTCACATATTTGACTTATACTCAGCAGATTGTGTTTAAGTCCTGAGACCAGAGCTACTTCTTTAATGATGACATTCCCAAGATTGATATTGCCATATCCCAATATTTTTCCAATATTGCCATCTCCATAAGAAACACTTGGGCCAGCTTTCTCCACAAAGTCTGATAGCAGGGCCTTATTTCCAGTCATATGTCCTGAACATCCACTGTCCAGAACTAGAATATTTTTCCTGTTGCCCTGCAATCATAAAGACCACTAATGATTAGTTTTAAGGACCCAGACTTGCTTGGATCCTTTGGCCTTATCAAGTTTGTTAACATTTACAGCGGATTTAGCATCAGAGTTTATGTTAACATTTTTCTTATCAGAACTTACACTATCAGACTTTGAATCAGAATTTACACTAGAAGGAACAATGGAAACTTTCTTCAAAGAAGGTTTTATTTGATAATAATCATAGTACAAACTATGATATTCCTTAAATGTATAAATGGAATGCCATAAACTACCATAATGAAAACAAGGATTTTGTGGTTTATATATAACAGACTGACTCTTAACTCCTGATTTTGAAGGTAAGGAGTTTATGTTCTTATTCTTCCTGCAAAAGGAAGCCAGATGGTTAGAATTTCCACAGTTATGACACGTTTTCCTAGGAGCTTCAGGAACAGGCTTATAATTATTGCTTTTATTCACACCTTCCTTTCCATTCCTATTTTTCCTAGGTGATTTTACCTTGTTTGCATTCTTCACATCTTTCAGCTTATGCTTAAGCTGCTTCTTAGACATTAAGCCTATGTTTACTTCAGCTGTCTTTTCCTGTTTTAGTTTGTCAGAAGTTAATTCCTCTTTAACTTCTGATTTCTCATTATCAGACTTTATAGTTACAAACTTAACAGGCTTTAACTTTGGCTTTTGCTTAACAACAGGCTTAATTTCTACAGTTCCTTTATCATTCTTATCCTCTCCATAACCTAAGCCCTCTTTCCAATTTTCACTACTTAGCAAATTTTGAGTTGTTCTGCCAGAGTTAGTCCAAGTCCTGATAATCTCTCTTTCCTTTTCTAACTCAGTTTTTAGAGATTCATTCATTTTTAGCACTTCATCCCTAACATAAAAAGCATCATCTCTATCCTTCTGAGTTTGATGGAACATAACTAACTCTTTTTCTAAGAAATCATTTATTTTCTTAACAGCAAGATTTTCAGAAGTTAATATTTCACATGTTAAAGTTTGATCTCTATAACTAACAAACATGGTTTTAAGATATCTTCTCAACTCATTAATATCATCAGTATGAAAAGCATAAGTAGTCTGAGGTACCTTTGTTTCAGCAGCTTCAGAACTGCTCTCAACACTTTCTTTATCAGCCTTTGCCATTAAAGTATAGTTCTCCTCACTTTCAGAGTCTGAGGTGTCTGTCCAGCTTTTCTTCTTTGTGACAAGAGCCTTGCCTTTGTCACCCTTCACTTTCTTGCAATTAGGAGATATGTGGCCTTTCTCACCACAGTTATAGCATTTGACATTGGTATAATCTCCTCTATCAGACTTTCCTCCTTTGCCCTCAGATCTTCTGAAATTCTTCTTATCAGAACTTGTGCCTTTCCTGGAAAACTTCTTTCCCTTTCTGAACTTCCTGTATGCAATCTTTGTGATCCCTTTCACCATAAGAGCACACAGCTTTATCATCTCCTCATCAGCATCAGTCTCAGGCAAGCTTTCAGAATCTGAGTCATCATCACTTTCAGAACTTGATGACTCAGTATCAGACTTTATGAAAAGAGCTTTACCCTTGTCTTTCCTTGAGATAGCTGCCTTGGGGGATTCTTCTTCAGCCTTAAGAGCAACTATCCTTGACTTTCCTCCTTTTCTCTTGCTTCTTTGTTCCATCTCAAGTTTATGAGTCTTGAGCATTCCATAAATTTCATCAAGAGTTGTTTCATCAAGATTGTAGTTGTCTCTTATTGTTGTTGCCTTCAAATCCCAGCATTCAGGAAGAGCTAACAGGAATTTAAGGTTTGAATCTTCAAGATCATACTCCTTATCAACCAATGACAAATCATTCAAGAGTTTGACAAATCTATCATATAAATCAGTCAATGACTCATTTGCCTTTGAGTCAAAGTGTTCATACTCTTGAGTGAGTATTGTCTTCCTGTTCTTCTTAATTGTATCAGTTCCCTGACACCTTGTTTCCAGAGCATCCCATATCTCCTTAGCAGTCTTGCAGTTAATTACCTTGTTTGACATTACATTATCAATGGCACTATGTAGTAAGTGTCGTACCTTAGCATCCTTAGCAATTGATGCGATATCTTCAGCAGTATAATCACTCTTCTCCTTTGGTACGGTCTTTGCTGTTTCACCTGCAACTGCAACAGCGAGCTTGGTTGGTTTGTGAGGCCCTTCCTTGATTCTTTCAAGATATTCTGGATCTGTTGCTTCCAGAAACATGGTCATCCTTACCTTCCATATGGGATATTCAGATGGTCTCAGTATGGGAACTCTGATGGTCTCATACCGACTTTGAATTTGTGTCTTTGGTGGTTCTTCAGTTTTGGTAGGCTTAGTTGGAGTTTCTGTGTCAGACATGATTGTGTTTGGATCTTAAACTGTATGTGCGTTAACAGATAGGCTCTGATACCACTTGTTAGGTCACACACAATGTAGAGGGGGTGAATACAGTGTAAAGTATAATCAAATCGAACTTTAATATCTCAAGTAACAGAAAACAAACTTTATTGAAACAATAAACTCTGTTACAGTATGAAACTGTTACCTCTCAGTGATGAACAAATATCACGAGAGCTGCTAGGGTTACAATGAATAATCTTCTCGAATATATTAACACTTATAGTGTAAACCCTATGTCTGTGTTTATATACTACACAGTTACAAGATAATTGCTAATTAATATGGAATATAATTCTGCTTCCTAAAATATATCAATCAGATATCTTTTCTTCCAAGTATTCTATTCTTCATAGAATTCCTTCTTCATGCATATCTCTTCTTATGTTTATCTCTATCTTCTTTCCTTTAATCAGCTACTGTCCTTATCTGAACATCCTTCAGCACTTAAGTTCTGATATCCATCTTCTGATGATTATCTCCTGATAATATAAGTACTGATATCCTTAAGTCCTGACTTCCAGTAAGTACTGATTTATCCTGTTTAAGTAAGATCTGAAAACTAAACATAAATCATATTAGCCATGACATTATCAAATATATCTAACAAACCCCAATTTAAGTCAAGAACCCTAAAGTTTTAAAATAAAAATTACCAATCTGGGGATCGATTTGATAGCATGACCAAATAGGGCTCCTCAAGAGCTTCAAAATGAACACAAACATCACATGATTGGCTTTCCAAATCACTACAAAACCATTGATTAATCTGAAGAACATGAATTCAAACCCTAACCCTAACTTGAGAGAAAATTTCTGATTTTTATATTATTAAAATAATAAATAAAAAAATGGTATTTATAGTTGTAAAAATAATACCCCCAAAATTATTTAGGGCCTAATTATATCATTTAATAAAAATAATTAGCCCAAAATTTATAATTAACGGGGAATAATTTTTAATTCAATAAATATAAAAGTATGTCAAAATTTCCCAAAATTACGAATACTCCAAATATGTAAAAATATTGAATATTTGAAAGTCCCTTAATTTTATAAAAATAAAAATACGATTTTTGTGGGATTTAACTTCCTGGTAGGGGCCCGGAAAAGTCATTTTTCATGAAATAAAACATTTTCTAAATTAACTGGATGTTCGGAAAATCAATATGATATACGTCATATGATGCAAAACTAGGCCAATTATTTTACACGAAATAACAGTTATTAAAAAGAAACTTGGAAAGTATAACTTTTAATATAATCCATTTAACACGTAATAAAATACCCGAAAAATAACTCGAATCACACAAAACACATACAGCACATAACAGATACCCTTTTATGCTCAATCAAAATTTATAACATTATAAATCACATAATACTCATTTAATATGACACAAAACAGTTGTAAACTTCTCGGCCGTTACACATCCTTATGAACAACATCATATTTTTCTTTCATAGTGTATAGTTGATTTTATCAAAAGCCAGTATCTTAATACTACTTATCTTTTGTGCACTCATTCTTTCAAGACTTTATCTTTTTACTTTCAGATTTTGCTCTGATATCACTTGTTAGATATTGAATACAATACAGATGGGGGTGAATGTGTTTCTTGGATTTTTAACCTTTTTAAACTTGTTTGGATTATAGGTGAACAAAGCAGTTAAGATATTGTAGAGATAATATGTTTACGGAAATAATCAACAAGCAGAGTATTTTCAAAACTCACTTAATTTGTATTAATTAAGTTGGTCTTGCTACAAATTATGTGTTCTTAAGAAAATAAGAACTCAGCTTCTATCTTGATAAAATACAAGAATATCTGTTTGTTAAAAGTGAACTAAGGATTCATGCATGCTTTATAGACTAGCAACACGGGTTTTACAAGACTTGCACCAAAATGTACTAAACTACTTTCTAAATAAACCTTGTTCTATTTCCATTTCTAGCATGCATGCTTTATAGACTAGCAACACGGGTTTTACAAGACTTGTACTAAAATGTACTAAACTACTTTCTAAATAAACCTTGTTCTATTTCCATTTCTAGCTTAAGAAAATCTATGCAGAATCTTGCAGGTTTGTGACCACCCTTTGTCCGGTTAATCTTGGCCCTTGATCTTATATTCTTTCAGCTACTTTGTAGACTTTTCAATCTAGTGAATATATCGTTTGTTGACTGATAATCTTGAATCTTGAACTTGTCTGTATCCTGTATTTGAGAAGTATGTCAAGATCTCCAGTTTATTATATAGAGAAGTGACATCTCGATAAGTATAATGACTTATTGAGATCTCTGAGTTCTCTATAGGTATACTTGACTTGTCGAGGTCTCTAGATCTTTGCATGTGAAATGACTTATCGATATGTCTGAGATCTCTACATGTAAAAATGACTTGTCGATATCTCTGAGATCTCTATATACACATTTTGACTTGTCGATATCTTTGAAATCTCTATATGAGAAATTGACTTGTCGATATCTCCAATTCTTCATATCTTCATTTGACTTGTCGATATCTCTGAGTTCTCTATATGTCAAATGACTTTTCGATATCTCCAGTTTTCTATATCTTCATTTGACTTATCGATATCTCTGAGACTTTTTTATAAGCCATTTTGGACTTCTCGATAAGTCATTCTGAAATTCTCGAATGACTTCTCGATATAACTTGATCTGTGACTTGTCGATATCTTGACTTAGAACATTTTTCATACAACAGTTTTATTCAACTTCAAACTTCTACACTTTTCTCTAAGGCATGATCGTGGCTTGATCTTCTTCCAGAGTTAATTCCTTAGCTTGAATATGTTCACAGAAAAATCACCCGGTCTAATCTTCTAACCATTTTTACAAATTTCAGAAATACAATACAGAATACAAAATAGATTATCAACCAACTTAATCTTAGGGTTGTCAATTTGACTTAGTCTTGTTATTGTACATGCATGTCTTGCACAACATAGATTATCAGTTACAAAATAAACATGGACAAGAAGGTAAACAAAATTGAATATAAATAATTAAAAGCAATAGTTTTGATCTTGCCACTAATTAATCCACTATCTTAAAATATAGTTTTTTAAAAATATCCACTTAAGAAATCTCAACAATCATCTAACATAAATTTTGTAGATACCTTGGTATAAATTTACCCCGAGAAATGCTATGAAAAGTATTATTGAATTATTCATAGAATGAAGTGGACTGGTTATTAATGTATCGTATATGTTTTCATCTTCATTTCTTTCATTTTTTTTAATTGAGTAATATTGTATGTGTACGATTTCTTCACTTGTTCTAACATATTAAAGTTTATAAAATAATATCAATATTAATTTATATAATTGTTATTCCCTAACAATACAATAAGAATTACGGAAGGGAGGGGTTGAATGTAATTCTGGCTACTTTTTGAGATTTATGAAAAATGGTTCTAACTCAATTTATATCTAGCTGTTTGATTTGCAAAGTGCGGAATACAGAGTTAAGTTAATCAAACATAAAGTAATAAAAACTCAGGTCTTTAAAACTTTCTGGTGGATTTGAATGTATCCACCAGATATATATATATATATCAAGAGAACCTTGTGAAGCTTGAATAGCTCACAGCTGCTTTACAAGTGAACAAACAAAACTAAAGAGAAATGTTATATGATACAGCTTATAAATGTTTCTCTGCTAAAAATATGTTTTCTTAGTTTTTTGTTGTTGTTGTTCTACTTGCTACACTTGGTTTTTATATCACCAAGTTTACATAGAATAAGACAAGATAATAAAACAAAACCTATCAAGTCTAACTCCATGCTGCTTCATTACTCTATTCCGGCATCTTTGAAAATCTTCATAATTTGCATGGAAATGGTAATGCTTCTTTGTTCTCAAAACCCTGATAAACAGGCTGCCACATTCCTTTTGCAAACACTCGACACATGTGACTGTGTTGTCACTGTCAACAGATACTTGAATTGATCATCTGTCGGGTACATGCTTGTTATCCGTCGGGTAGCCTTGTTGATCATCTGTCGGGTAGCTTTGTTGATCATCCGTCAGGTAGCCATTTATCACTTGACTCTATTTCATTTGTGCAAAATTACAAGACATCTTATATTTACATTTAATCAACCTATTCTGCATATCTACTAGCAGTCTACATGATTCATAAGCTACTACAGAATCTATACAAAGTTGTTTGCAGAAATGTGCTACATTATATATTGTTACATAAGCTACTCACCCGATGGATATCAATTAGTCATCCGTCGGGACTATAATTGATTATCCGTCGGGTGCTACAAAATTCACTAAGTTAAATCTACTAAGGTGTTTTGTTAAGCTTATCATCAAGTACACAGCATATTCCTAACAATCTCCCTCAATTTATGTCTACTGGAATTGTAGCCATAAATTAAGAGAAACTTGATGATAACAAAACATCCTAAAGATACAATTTGAAAAATAGTAGATAAAACTAATAAGTGCTACAAATTTTCTGAAAGTTGAACAATACAAACTACACAAAGAAATTGCTCATAATTGTTATCAAGATGCTCCTTTAGTCTGAGCAGATAGATCTGTTAGGTCCCGTATGAGGGCTATGTTAAGCTTGAAGGGGGGTTGAATAGCTTAATTACCAATTTAAAATTTATTATGGCATTTTAAAATAATTTTATCCCTTTTTATTTCCTTTACCGAGTGGTTATGCAGTTTATATGTGCGGAAAATAAAGTGCAAGGAAAGAAAATACCACACGGTGATTTTATCCTGGTTCGTGATGGCGCAACCTCTAATAGATCCGCTCACCCCTACTCCAGTCCCCGAGCTCCTCTCCCAGACTCGGGATTTTCCCTTAATATAAACTCGCTCCTTTAGTAGGCGGAGAAGCCTTTACACCCTTACAAATATTTATCTTGGTGCGTAACACAAGGGTCACCACCTCAAAATAAATGTAATTCCTACACAACTTATCTTAGACAATAACTCCCCGCTATCTCTTCAAAGTTGATGCAGATTCCTTGTGTGGACTTGGCTTCCTTAGCTTTCACCAGTCTCGGATCTTAGTATCTGGTCTTGGGTCTTTCCTCTTCTTCACGGTGTAAATACGACTAACTCCCCGTTAGTGCGTATGAGACTTGGGTCTTAGAACGAAGATCACCTCACGTCACCTCACCTCACTGTGAAACTAATAAGACGATCCACAAAATACAAAGTATAGAGAAAATATGTGTTGAACTAGTATGTTACGGTACTAGCCCAAAAGATAGTATAATATTCAAATAAGAATATTAATACTCTATATGTATACTTGACTTGAGATATAAAATGTTATATCCAGTATACTTTTGATTACTCCGTCTTTATGGATTATATGTTAATCGTAGTAATATAAGAAGTCCTTTATATGTATAATCGATATGGATTATGACTTCTATGATCTTCAAGCTCAATACGTATACTTAACTCGGAATATATATTTATGTGTCAAGTATACTATGATTACTCCGTCTTTGTAAAATATATGTTTATCGGAGTAATAAGAAGTCTTGTATATATGTATAAGCACTATGGCTTATGACTTCTTTTGTATTCTTCTTCTTTCGATTATATATTTATGGATTGAAGAATATTTTGGTTACAATCTCGAAATTGTACATATCCTTTTAAGCTCTTAGGCTTATGGATTTAGTATACTTATGATTTGACGATTATGTGGTCAAAGTATACTTTTAATTTCAAGCATCTTTATAGGTTCTATGATTCTTAGCCAAGGTCCAAATAATAGAAGTGCAAGTAATTGGCTTTGAATTTGTGCTTTTGAAGTGTAGGTGAATGATTACAAAGTTTTGATGGATTTTAAACGCAGCGGGGGCATGGTAAAACACTTTTACACATATAAAATCAAAATAAAAGTATATAAATCGTGGTAAAAACAGAGGGGATCGAATCTAACCTTTAAAATAATTCGGAGACAACGATCAGAGATCCTTAGCAGTTGCTCCTCAAGTGTAAAGCACTCCACCGGTATCCACCAAGAAAACGATGTTAAGGAGGAGGAAGGAGGTGGAGAGAATTGGGTTTTCCAAACTTTTTGGGTTTTGGGGTTAGAATAAAATATAGGGTCTATAATAGTATATTTAATAGGTAAAATTTTCAGCTGAAATTTTCCCATAAATATTATTATTATTATCCCATTTATTATTCTCATTAATAATTAAAACACCTTTTAATTATTAATCCTTTTTCTAAACACTTTAGAAATAATTCTCTCTCTTGATTTAATTTCCAAAAAATTAAATCCTTTAATTAATAATATTAAGAACTTTTCTTAATTAATTTATAATCAATTAAATCTCATTTAATTAATTATTAAATTTGCCAATTAATTATTTATTTCACAAATAAATAATTATTAGCCATTATTAATTAATTCTTCCACCATTAAATCATTCTCTTTTTATGGTGTGACCCTGTAGGGTCAATATTAAGCCGGTAATAGAAATAAATAATAATAAAACTATTTTATCATTATTTATATAAATTCTCTAATTTATTAAATATGATTAATTAATTAATCACATTTATTCTACATCGTGAGGCATACTTCTCAGCATATCGCGACTATCCGGATAATATGAATTCACTGCTTAGAATACCAAGATTCTATTCAGTGAATAGTTACCGTACAATAAACTCCTTCTACCCTACAATGTCCCGATTAAATACAAGGCATGGATCTCGTGTCAAGCCTATCTAATTCAATCACTTGCTTACCATTTACTATGCTTAGTTCTATGCAAATTAGAAACTCCTTTCTAATTTCATTCACTCTGGCCAGAGATTCCTGAACTAGCATAAGTGGATCAGCCTTGAACATTCACTTCCTTCACTGGAAGGGGTAGATCCTTTATTGATCATACACTATCTTCGTGTACAAATTCCTATACCCAGTAGAGCCCTAATAATTGTCCCTGGAGACTAAGAACTAAACCAAAGCATAGTTCAGTGTACACAAGATGACTATGATGACCTCAAGTCTAAGGATACTTGTACAACTATCACTATGTGAACAACTGCTGATACGTGAGTGAACTCCATCAGTTGTTCAGCTGGGCGAGTCATGTTCAGTGAACTTATTCTATAATAAGCACCTACATACTAGTTATAGTGTCACCACACAAATGTCTATGAGAACAGACATCCTTCATAATGAAGCAAGCATAGTATGTACCGATCTTTGTGGATTATTAATTACCAGTTAGTAATCCTACGACCAGGAACTATTTAAGTTTAGAGTTATCATCTTTTAGGTCTCACTATTATGATCTCATCATAATCCATAAAAAGCTTTACTCTAAACTATGGTATATCTTATTTAAACACTTAAATAGATAGAGCCCGTAATAAAAACAAAACAAGTCTTTTATTAATATCAATGAAATCAAAACAGATTACATAAAAAGTTATTCCTAAATCCTAATACATGATTGGACTTAGGACATATTCCTTTCAAGTTTACTATTGATCGACTTATAATCCCCCGGAACACTGAAGATGCTAGAAGGGTTTATAAGTGATACCTTTCATAATGATACTATATACACGAACTATGCGTTGACCAAGATCAAGATAAATGAAATGCAAAGTAATTGGTCAACTCGTGTGATTAAATCCACCTTTGAAGCTTAGACGGTTGATTACGAAGTTTATATATATCGAATAAAAACCCCACGAAACACTAAGGTGCTAGAAGGGGATTATACGATATCTTTTATAATTAGACTATATACACGAACTATGCGTTGGCCAAGATCTAAATAATAGAAGTGCGAGTAATTGGCCAACTCGTATGATTTAATCCGTCTCTTATATTTGACAAAATTACGAAGATCACTATTGATCAATTTATAATCTCCCGGAACACTAGAGATGTTAGCGAGATTATAAAACGATACCTTTTATAATTATACTATATTCACGAAATATGTTGGTCAAGGTCGAGATAAATAAAATGCAAGTAATTGACCAACTCGCGATGTCAAATATGAAATCTCACTTGTGAGGAGTTATTTAGATATTTATGAAATCTCACTCGTGAGGAGTTATTTAGAGATTTAAGTACTTGTATATTATAGATCTTCTTCGTTTAGAGCTTTGATTTGAAGATCAAGTACTTATTCGAATTCCGAGTTTGAATCTCCGTTCTCTTTTCTTAGAGAACCTTATTTATAGGAGATCTTGTATTAGAGCTTGAGATGGAGTAGATAAATTAAGTACAAAGCTCAAAATAAAGAAAACCAAAGAAGAAGCTAAAAACTCACCACTTTTGGAAAATAGTCGGAAAAGTTTGCCGAAAAAATTTATCGGAGGTTCGGCCGGATTTTGGCACTATGGAAGAACTTGGGCAGCCCTTCGGGATGCCGGAAAGTGGTGGTGGATGAGCTCACTTGGTGGGAACAAGCTTGGTTGGGTGAAGCTAAGCTGGGATATCAAAAACCTTAAGTATATGTGTATATATTTAAGAGAGAGAAGGTTTTTGAGAAGAAGTGTGTGTATAGAATTTGAAAGAGATGAAGAGAGGCACTTCTTGAAAAATTCCCAGCAAGTATTTGGCTCTTTAGCTTAGTTAAAATGGGTTGGGGTGGGGTTTATTTATAGAGGAAGTTGGGTGGAATGAATGGTTAAGATTTGAGAAGGAATGGATGGTGGATGGAGTATATCACATAGATTGATGACATGGCAAGTAGGTTGTGTTTCTTTCAAGTGGGAAGGAAACACAAGCTAGTATTCATTCAAATCTCAGCGGATATATATATATATATATTAAATATATATTTTCCTTTTCTTTTAATCATTCTTTAATTACTTTAATTAAGGATTAAGCACCATTAATTATGACCACCCCAAAAACTCTTAAATAAATATCATAAAAAATATGATAATTATCTAAACATTATAAAATTACGTCCTGCAAAGTTTGGTCAATAATGGTCAATGGTAGCTAGGTCAAACGTGGTCAACTGTGGGACCAACTACCTCGAAATTCGTGCTCAGACAAAAATTCTCGAAATGCTACGAAATTTTTACCATGCATATAAAATACCATTTAAGTGATGCATACCAAATTTCAAGTCATTCTATTATGTGGAAGTATTTATTTAGATTTAAAGTGGTTCTGTCAGCCTTTACTTCCGAATAAAAATAGTATTGGTCTTGGAATGAAAGAGATGAATATTTTGACCAAAGTTTTGACTTGTATAGATACTTAAAATATATTTCCTAATATATAAAATGTATCTGAGTGGTGTGAAATATTTTTAAGTATTTTTGAATAATTTTTTCCGAGAAATGCTGATTTTACGAAACGGGAGAAAATTACTTTATGAACACACATGATGGGTGTAAAAATGGATATTAATACTTCAACCATGAATATTACTAAACTTTGAATAAAAACTCTTTTAAAGGATGTAAAATATATTTAGGAGCGAAGAGTAAAACATTTTTGATTTAGCACGAGATCTCTAAAGAATATTTCTGATATATTCCATATTCGAGCTTGTTGCCTTATTGATGTTGCAACTGTGATCTAAAAAATATCATAACTTGATATTTCTTATTTGATCAAATTTCCTTAGAGATATATTCCATAAAATATAATTTTGATGTTTTTAGAATAATGGAATATCTCTTTTATAAATAGTCTTGAAAATAATTTAGCTGGTTTGACTATTTGACTTTGATCTGGATCAATTAAAATCATGTCCTAATGAAGAGGATCTAAGTGTACTTAAATTTTATGTTTAATCGTATAAATACCAATATAAATAATATATCGAAGATATCCTTTCAAGATCTATTTCCTTAATTTTATGGATTTCTTCCCAAGCCTTCTTGGAGAATCCTGTGAAGAGACCATGTCATCTCTTTCCGCCTCTTGTATCTAAATACCAGTCTTTCAGGAAGATGTCTGTAAACATCAATTCCTCTTACTTCTTCCAGTTCATCCAAGTAGAGATTCAAGTCTGAAAATTCCTTGATATCACAAATGTACATGAGATCTCTCTTATTGACTGTGGGTTAGAATTTGGTTAGAGCTTTGGATTTGAGAGATACAGGCTTCACTTTCTTGCTAGCTCTTGTCTTTGTCTTCTTTGTCTTGAAGATGGGTAAATTTAGCTCAGGAATTGGTAAACTATCCCAGTCTACAGGCTCATCCTTGAGAACAATTGGTTCACCATGAATATTTCTTGTTGGATCAACCACTTTGAATTCTTCAAATACCATTGAGGGTTTTGATGTCTGAGTTGTAGTTGTAGGCTTTTTGGGAAACTGGTCTTCCAATTCCTCATCATTAAAGTTCACTTTCCTCTTGGAATAAAGTTTGTATCTAAATCTCCTTTTCTGTTATGATTCTTCTTGCATTTTCAGATCCTTAGGTTCAGTGATTATAGTTGGTTGTTGTTAGGTCCCAATGTGTTTGTAGAAGGGGGGGTTGAATACAAACAGTACCGGTTATACCTGTTTAATGCCCTGCACTACAAATGGATTAGACCTTCTTCGGAACCCAAACTTGGTTGGGCCCGGCATACTTGTAGAATTGTCCTTTGTCAGGCAAAACAACATTTTTAATTTTAATTATCTCAACTTTCTCAATGACTGAACATTTGACCTTGTAAACAGCCTTAACAAATTTCTGTTTAAGCTTAGGCACAAATGTATCCTTTCTAGCCTTCTTGTTATTCACATGCTGACGAGGAGTAGTCTTATCATTAGAAACATGCTTACCATTAAAATAAGCATACATCATATTAAAAGCACAAGACATACAATTAGAAACACCACATGCTTTATGAGAGTGATTAACAGCAGGCAATTTATGCATGGTAGACATGGCATTTTTGTTATCCAACTCATGTGTGTCTGAGTTAGTCTCAGTTGCTTTCACAACTTTGACTGGAACTTTCGACACACTTGACTTGGAAATAACCTTCTCATTAGCAAGATCTTCAGCACGTATTTCTTCTTGAATAACAGAAGAGGTCGCATCAAATGGTTCAGCAATTGATGGTTTATAGAGGGGTTCATCAACACCCTTAAGCACATGTGGTACTTCCCTCCCTTTAGCACAGATATGAGGAGGGGAGTTTATGCCTAATTCTCCAATAGCAACATTGTAATCATAACCTATTCCAGATGTTTGATTAATAGATTGCTTACTGTAGAACTCTTTAGCGTTCGAACAAGAATTGAAGTAGGCTCTAACCTTAGTCTCAAGACCGGTGATCTTGTCTTTGAGAATAGTTTCGAGTTTTCTATAACAGTCAACTCTATTCTCTAGAAAAGATACTTGTTCTTTTAATTTGTCTTGATTATTGTGCACAAGTCTTAATTCATTGACCTCTTTCTCAAGGTCTGTGATCTGTAAACTTAACAGTTCATTATCACGACGTGCACAATCTAAGTTACCTCTTAGATGATAAACCATTTCAGCATCAGAAAGTTTTACCTCTATTCTTGACGATGAAGCTTTTCCATCAATAGCCATAAGAGCAAGATTTCCTTCATCTTCATCTTCACTGTCAGTATCATCCCAGCTTCTTCCCTTTGCCAGATAAGCCCTTTCAGAGTTCTTTCTTACTTGCTTTGGCTTCCTACATTCTGTGGCAAAGTGTCCCAACTCATTGCAGTTATAGCATCTAATGGTGCTCCGATCAACCAACCCTGTTTTGTATCCACCACTGCTGGTGTTAGAGGATGAAGATCCACCTTTCTGGAATTTGTTGTAGTTGGACTTGTACTTAAGCTTGGGATTCCTCTTGAATCTGACATGGGAGAATCTCTTGACAATTTGGGCCATTGACTCGTCTTCCAATTGCTCCAGCTCTTCCAAGGAATAAAAATCATCACTTGATTGATTTGTAGTAGGAGGATCATATTCTGCTACTAACATATTTTCCTCAGCCTTGGAACACTGTACCATTCTCTCCAATTGTTGAGATTGTTGTTGTTGTTGACCTTCAGCTACAAGTGCAGTAGATGTGTTGACCATTCTATCCTTCCTGTAGACTTCCTTCTGTTGAATCTGCTCCAACTCATAGGTTTTTAACACTCCATAGAGCCTGTCCAAAGAAATCTCACTCAGATCTCTAGCTTCTCTAATGGCAGTGATTCTATGTTCAAGATGAGTTAGCAGTGTTAAAAGGAACTTTTTGTTGACCTCCCTGATTGAATAATATTTCCCATTTATGTTCAGGTTGTTGATCAACGCATTGTACCTCTCAAACACTTCAGTAATTCCTTCTCCTGGATTTGATTTAAAATATTCATAATCAGAGGTTAGGATCTCCTACTTGTTCTCCCTAACTTCCTATGTGCCTTCATTGATCACCTCAATAGTTTCCCACATATGTTTGGAATTTTTACAGTTCATCACATGTCTGTTCATCAAGGGATCAAGGGAATCAATTAAAATTAACTGAAGGCTGGCATCCAAGGAGGCTTCATCTTTTTCAGCAGGAGAAAAATCCTCAGGATCTTTAGGATAGGTTCTGGCTTTGGTGATCACAACATCATCTACTATCACCTCCGGTTCAATAACCATCGGAGTTCTTATCCCCTTCTTTAACAAGTTTGAATATTTGGGATTTGCCACTTGTAAAAATAAGAGCATCTTCTTATTCCACATAATATAATTCTCTTTATCAAATTGTGGAATTTTAACGGTTCCAACTTTTTGTGAAGTCATTATGAATTTTTGAATGAATAAAAATTCAAGGAGTTGAAAAATCACAAAAGTCTAGGATCTTGATTTGTTCGTCAATCAGAAGGCTCTGATACCAATTGTTAGGTCCCGATGTGTTTGTAGAAGGGGGGGTTGAATACAAACAATACCGAATAATTGAATTAAATGCGGAATAAAAAATGTGAAACAAAATTCAAGTTAAATAAAAATATTATTAAACTTGAAAGGTGTTACAACAACTGTATCGATTACAAGGAATTAATCTCAAATTAATTATCACAAATCTAGAATAAATTCAACATGAACTTTTTCTATTTTTGTAATAAAAAGATTCAAATGCTAAACGCAATTTGAGATTAAGTTCTAGGGATTTTGATCCGCTAGATTGTTACACAAGAACAAGATAAAGGTTTCTAGTGGTTTGGATTTAACTTTACAAACTAGAAATTTAATCTTGAAGTAAGCAGATGAAAAATGGAATGTTTCAGAGGCGGCTGCTTTTGCTTTCTGTGTTCTTGTTTTGTGTTCTGTGTTGGATATTTGAATGAATGCTTCTGCTTCTTTTAATCAATTCAGCCGAATGAAAATAGAGCTGGCATGACAATCTTTTGGCTCAGTAAGACAATCGGTAGGACTATCTTTAGAGCTAGCAAGACAATCAGAATGAACTAGCAAGACTTTTGGTATGACAATCAATTGTCATACCGATTGTCATAGTAGTTCAAACAGATTGTTTTTGCTGAATTAATAAGTGATTTTAATCTAATAATAATTCTGGTAAGACAATCAACTGAATTAGCATGACTTTCGGTATGACTATTGATTGTCATACCGATTGTCATACTAATACAATCAGTTGTCTTTTTGGAATTAAAACAGATTTTAACCAATTAAAAATTCTGAAAAACCTTAATATTAATTCTGAATTAATTAATCAATTAATTTAATTAATCAAATAAATTAATCTTTTGTAGATATAATTTATTTTCTTAATTAAATTATATGACTTAATTAATTAATAGAGAATTAATACTAATCTTGAGCAGCATCTATTCTTCTGTATATCTTCTGAAAATCACTGAAATATATGAATCAATTCCACCACTTCAATGTTGACACTCGATGTACTGTCTGGTTCATGAGTGACTAACTTCCGTGACATTTCTTCATGTCTTGACTTTGACACTTTGATTTTCTTCAGATTAAATCCTTGTAATTAATGATACTCTGACGAGATCTCTGTCACTTGATTAAATCCACGATCTTGATTTATATCACTGAGGCTTGAACAATTCTTGAACTTCTTCCAGTGAATTAATTCCTCAAGTCTGTAGATGAACCTTGTTTCTGAATCCTTTGACAGATGTTACTCTGTGAGATCTCTTTGACGGTAGATCCACTATTTACCTGTTACATTCTTATTTGAGTTGAGTTGAATCCTCGAATATACAAATAGGCCTATGACATATGACTTACAGTTGTACAGGAGGTTCTGTTGTAGTTTTTACAGCTTGAAGCTTGGCCAAGATAGCAGCTTGTTCTTTCTTTTGCTTTTGCTTCTTAGCATCCAAAGCGGCTTGCTTCTTCTCTAGCCTGATTCTTTCTTTTTCTTCTTTCTTAGCTTCCACAAACAGTGGGTGTCCAACCACCACACAAATCTCCTTACCATTTCTGTAAATTTTGGCAATTCTTCTTTTCAATGCTGAATCGGATGGATCCTTGTAGAATGTAATAGATCTTGACAACAGTTTCTTTTCATCGATCTTTGGTGTCTCAAACACTGTATCCATTGGATTCTTGTCTGAAAACTTAGGATAGTTTCATTTGGCCTTCATGATGGATCTTTCTTTGGAGATTTGACACAGGAAGTTTGACCCCTTTTCAGATAGTTCATACTTATATCATTCACAGAGATTTCATGACTTTAGAGTGATGATTGAAAACTTTGTCTGGCATCTGTATAGGGACAAATATCTTCTTGATGTTCTCATCAATTTTCTTCCAATTGATTGGACTTAATTGCTTCTTCTCAGCTGCTCTCAAGCTGGCTGCTGCTTCATTGATTAGATCTATGCTATCTTTAGCAGGTGGCTTTGTGAAAACAATTGTTCGCACAATTGCTTTACTTAATTGAGTATTGAGCACTTTTTGCTCCCCCTCACTTCTTGATTCCCCTTGACTGAATAAGACAATTGAGATTTCTTTCTCTCCCTTAGAAGAGGTTTCTTTCTCCCCCTTTTTATTATCAACAAGTTGAGTAGAAGAGGAGGTTTGTGCTGCCACTAGCCTTTGAAGCAAGTCTGTTTGTTGTGCCTGATGTAGATGTATAGCTGTTAGAGAGGCTTCCATTGCTGTCATTCTGGTATCCAAGGAATCTATCTTCTTGGCAAGATCAGAATTCTTCTTGAGTTGTCTTTTGATATCAAGTATTGTAGCTTCTGGAAGTTTTGCATCTAATCTATCAGTTATATCCTTTTTCACTTGAGTGATCTCTGTTTTGATAGAAATGATATCCGAATTATGTTGGAAACCTTGGATTTGTTATAGTTGGAGAGAAGCAAGATGTGATTGCAGAAGTTTCTTGGTGCTAGCATTTTTGGATGATTGAAGGGTAGACTGTGTTTGACTAATAAGGTGGATGAGTGTGGTCTTGAAATGATGTTCATCACATTTCTTGGAGAAGGCCCATGATGGCATGCTTGATCTGGAACTAGGTCCTACTTCTCCCCCTATGTCCATTGGCTCTTCTTCACTTTCTTCACCCTCACCACCAAACAAATCTTCTGAACCACAAGTATAGCACCCTCCAAACCCGGGTCAGAAGTTTGGGGTCCACACACACACACCTTATTTATAACCTGCTTATAACAATAATAAAGATAATAATAATATGCAGTGACCCTACATACCAACTACCACGGACCGCAACAGGTTAAAGTATGCACACAAGCCAAACACACACTTATATTACAAACCGTCCAAATCCCAACTAGTCAAACTCAGAACTGAGTATTAAACATTATTACAAACTTTTACAAACTTAAATCATCTCAAAAGATGCCTACTAGCTTAACTCGATCAACCTGAACCCCTAGCTCTCGCGCTGGACTGGGGATCCTCGCTACCAACTGGTTCCTTCTTAACTGGAAAAGAACATAAACAACATCGCACAAATGAGCTAACTAGCTCAGCAAGTCACAATGACAAAACTGAGAATAATGATCATCAAGTGAAAAGGGTTATGATATCAAGTGAACAACGAATTATGATTTAGAATTGGATATTATATTTTCATTTTAAAAACCAAGGTTAGGCTGCTGATTAGTCATGCACTAACCCCGAGCAAAGCACACAGCACTGCTCTAACTACTGGATCCAAGGCACAGAATGGCCTAACTTGACCATTTATATGGTCTGACCAGAATCTGGTCCACAATTTTATAAAACAATCCAATTCTAACATAATAACAGAATAAACAATGTAAAGCAATAAACAGAATCATAAACAACATTGGATGTTCGATAATGAAATGGTTTCAACCTTCACAAAGGGTCAATATGGCAATTTCAAAGCTTGGCTGTTAGGTAATGAAAGAATTGGATAACAAAGGAATCAATGTTTCAGGGTTACCAGGAATTGGTCTTTCAAATCATAAGGTACAATGGTTTGAGTATGTAAGTAATTCAATTTAGTGTTTGGTATTTAGTTTGTATGTATTTGTGGAGTAGTATCGTATATTTGTGGTTCGTATTTGGGTGTACAACAATCAATGGTTTAGAAAGAATAAGGTTTACGGCTCAAGAACAATAACTGGAATCAGGATTTTGGGTTCAGTGCTTCAAAGCACTTGCAATATAAAACAGGACTATCAATCAACTACAATATATCTCGAGAAAGTTCAGAACACTTGCCTGGTACTAGCTTGCTATACTGCACTAACTTCCAATCACAATCGTCTACTCCTCGACTATCTGTTTCCCTTTCCTACGCCTTGCCTCTTCTGCTCACATATCATAAGCATCTATCAATACTCAACTTATATGATTCTATTCGAAACATACTTCTATCTACCCTTCGTTTCACCCAAATCCGATTAACGGATTGAAAGTTACGCTATAAACAAGTAAACACCCAACATATAGACCGACAGTCAATCAACAAGTCACATATAGCACATAACACGTCAAACAATCAATGATATATCATTTATAAAGGAGTCTCGGGTCATAAACAGGCTTTTGGGTATTTAAAATGATTTTTAAAATATTTTTCTGAATTAAAACGGGTCGTTGGATCAATTTTAGAGTAATAAACAGGGTTCGGTTGGCCAAATCTGGCTTCAAAACAATTTTATAATAATTATCGAGCCTTGAAAACAATTTAAAATAATATTTTAAAGATCGAAACTATTTTTCAGAATTTTTAAATCATTTTTAAATAATTAAATCTAACTAAATAATTAATTAAAATCAATTAATAATTAATTAAATCAATTAATCAATTAATTTTCAAATTAAATTATCAATTAATCAACTAAATATTAACTGAAATTAATTAACTAATTAATTCATATTTATTTTTGAATTAAAAATAATTTTTGGACTTAAAATAATAATTTTTGGAATTTTCAGAAATTAAAAACGGATTTTTATAATTAAAATAAATAGAAAATATGATTTTTAAAAACAGGAATCCAGTTTTTGAAACTTCTGGAAACCTCAGGGACTAATCTGTATCTTCTTCAAAAGTTCAGGGGCCTGTTTTCAATTTTGCAGCCTCCGTCGTCGACTCACCGGAGTGTGGCCGAAGAACACGATTACAGCCACCTCAGGTCACCAAACTCTCCAGAATTGGAGTACAGATCACCAGGAACATATACATATAATCAAAACACATAACCTATTACGGGATTGGCCGGAAAATGGCCGGGAAATGAAGAACACCGGCGAACTTTCAAAAGACAACTCCCTTCGATTCACACATCCTCTGTTAACGAGCTATATACCAATCGATTGCAAATTTCATAAAGAACACAACCTACTATAATACAACAGCTAATAATCCCTAAATCAAAAAGCCCTAAATTTCAATTAAGAACATTCATACGGGTTATAAACCCTAATTTTAAAATTCGAAGATTAAACTCAATTTTGAACATGTTATTGAACTCCAAATCAGTCATATGACATATGGAAATCATCAGGAAAACAAGCTCTACAACATGCAAGCATCAAATCATCCAAACAATCATCCGAACAAAAATTCATATTTTTAATCAAAATAATTCGAAAATTAATAAATATATAGAAAATAAACCTTGATTTCTGCAGTTTTGAAACTTGAAGAAACTGATAGAACACTCTGAGACCTTCGTTTTGGTTACTCAAGCTTTGAAAACAGAGATCACTAACACCTTCAAATTGTTGTTTGATTCTTGAAAGATTATATGAATATATAGATTTTCTCTGGAAATTTATATAATTACTGTCTGCAAATGATTTTTTGTACGAAATAAAATACGGTAAAGGCTATTTATAATTACGGAAAATTAGTATCCCGTTGGATCATTCCGGATATAAAATGGTGCGTTTATTTATTAAAACTGATCCAAACGGTACCGGTTTTCGGGATAATTATCCCAACCAGTATAATTTGTACTGTGATCTTGGTCTCAGCTCCTGGTTACACGTATTACGAGGTGATAATTGTGATAGTTTTATAAAAAGATCACATTTATAGAAAATACGAGTTTTATTGATTTACCGAAACGAATAATGTATTGAAAATGTTGCGCCGGGACCCGCGCAGGACAAACCGTACGCCGGATCGAAAAAGTCAAAACATGGAAAATGTTCGGAATATTGCGATTAGGTTAGGAAGGAGTTCTCGGAAGAGTTTCGGGCTATAAAAACATAAAAACGGATGACGTCGGTTGGTTCCCGATTGTATAAAAGAGTTTTTAAATACTCGGAAAAAGATTTTATAAAATCCATATATTTCCTATAAAATCATAAATCAATATAAAAATTATTAGGAAGATATGACAATTATCTATATTTTATTGTGGACATATAAAAATTAAAATACTCAATTAATATTATTTTTAAACATCCAAACACATTTAACACCTAACAAATAATTCACAGAATAGATACTAAACATACATAATAATTATTTATCAGCCAAAAATAATTACACGATATATCCCGGATATTACAACCAGTCTAATAGTCAATATCACCAGCTGTAGAGGACAGAGCTGTGATTGCATCCTTTGCTCTTTGCATAGACTGTGTGGTGTGCACCAAATTTAGCATCCTTTCTGTATTGTCATTTCCCTGTCCAGCTAGAAGTTGATATGCTGGAACAGGGTGAGTAAATGTCTCAGCTTCCAAGAAGGTAGAATCTATAACATCTTGACTTTGCTGAAATAGTCCTTCCCTGTTTGCATCCTGGACATTCATTAACTTACTTGCAGTGACATCCACCCTTATATCTGCTTTACCTGCATTTCTCTCATTATCTCTCTTTTCTTGCATCAAGGTCTCATCTTGGCTCCCCACCTTCACACCCTCACCTTCACCATCTAAGGTGGGACTCCTCTCACTCACTTTTGCCAGTCCTGAAGAAATAGACTGCATTAGATCACTCTTTTCCTCTCCTTTTTCCTGGGAGCAACCCAGACTCTCACTCAAATCACTCCCTTTCCTCAGTCCTAGGAGTGATTGCACTACTACTAAATCTTCTGCACTTGTAAGTATAGATGAAATTTGAAGATGTGCAGAGATACCCGACGGATAAGGAATATCCATCGGGTTAGCAGTTTGACTATCTGACGGATGACTGCTGTTAAACTTATCTGTCGGGATACAATCACTACTCAACGGATGATAAATATCCATCGGGATAGAAAAAATAATTGAATTTGGAGTGGAGACTATAGTAGACTCTGTGCGTATTGATGAAAATTTTGGCACAGATGTCTCAACAGTCTCAGAAAGAAATGGCAAGTGAGCCAACAAATCATCTAGAAGATGATGCTCACTTGCATGGATTTTTGGCTTCTCCAAGAGAGTTAAAGATGGAGAATTTGGAAGTAATGTGTTTATCATGTCAACATCTAATGAGTGTGTGGGAGAATTTGGTGTTTCAGGTGCTTCAATTATAAGAGATTTTGGTTGTGACTCCACATTTATTGGAGCCACGTCAACCTGACTTTGAGAAGGTGCAGTGACCGGGTCTTTTGCACCAGTTTGCACAGTGTGTGAGCCCTGTGCATCCCCAAGTGTTTTTATCTTTTCTTTCTAGCATAAGTTTGTGGTGAGCTAGTGTCCCTACCCATCTTGGCCTGTGCTCCTGGTTGGGAGCTTGTTTCAATGGTAACATCCTTTTGGGAGGATGAAACCAGTAATGAGCTAATATCCTTATTAACAACCACAGTTTGTTGGGAAACTGTGGTGTGGCTAGGTTTGGGTACACTCTTCTTACCAGCCTTATCCTTAGGGCTTCTTTGATTTTCACCCTGTCCCTCACCTTTCTTGCCCACCTTCACATTCCCCTCTTTAGGTTTGGTGGATTTTATAACTGATTTCTTTTGAAAGAAATCAGAGGGGGCTTTCTTAGTTTTGGATTTAAGAACTTTTATTGGTTTGGTAGCTTGGGTAGGCAACTGTTGGGTCATTGACACGGCTGTCATAGCTACACTAGAAAGCAAAGAAGTTTGTGAGGTTGAAAGAGTGGAGACAGATGAAATTACCTCACTTACCTGAGGTCCCTCCATTACTGGAAAGTAGTATAAGGAAACCTCCTTGTGATGGTTTGCTCTATTTAAATCTGCAATTATCCTTCTTTCTTGAACCCAACTTGTTGGTTGTGTTCTCAATCACAATATCTTTAATAAGATGGTTAGCAAGCATCATAAAGAATCTAGCATAGTAGACACTTTTACTTGTCTTATTGAACTCTCCTAACTTAAAGCCTAACTCAAACAAAACCAAATCACTGAAATTAAAGTACTTATCAGTAACTAGCATGTAAAGCATGTTAAGCATAGAAATGTTTATAGAGTCAAAGTTACTAAGTTTACCAGAAAACACCTTAGTCACTACATCACACAGGTAACTCCATTCCTTTCTAAGACCCAACCTCCTAATTTCACTTAATTTAGAAGTAGTGAGTGCATAGCCCATGGAATTAAGCATATTAACAATGTCAGTGTCTGTGTGTGGAGCAGTTATAGTATTATCAGGGATCTTGAAGCATGCTTTAACAATATCACTATTTATGCAAAAATGTTTACCTTTCAGAGTGAATGTGATGGTCTTGTCTGTCGAGTTGTACACTGCAGTTGTCCATATCTCTTCAATAATCTCACAGTAAGTGGTGGGTGATTCCAGCATGGCATAGTTGAGTTTGCAGTTCTTCACAAAATCCATCATTTTGTGATAGTCACCAGACTGTTGAATCTCCTTGTTCACCAAAGCCGAGAAGTTGTTTTTCTCAATAATATAACCGGTTTGAGACATGATTTTCACTACAGGTGCCATTGTTAGAGGTTTGGAATTTTCAGAGAGAGAGTTTGCTTTTGAGAAGAAAGAAATTAGAGCAAATGAATCTTGAGAATGATAAAAGAAATGAATAAAAGTGAATTTGCTTTTATACTATCTCAGAAAATAACTGTCAAAAATAATAAAGTAACCAATAAAAATTGCCCAAAATAGCCGTTTAAAAATAAATAAACTGTAAAAATTATGTTACTTATGTAATAACCCCAAAAATTTTGAACTTTTTGTAACCCTTATGAATAGTAATTTTGCTGATTATGCTGAATAAGAAAACTTTTCATGCCACACTTTGTAGAGGTTCTTTTATTGTTATTCTGAGATCTTATTAGTACTCTATATGGTATATAAGTGTATGTAAAGATCGTCAGAATCCGAATTCGAACACTTTGATTTTTCCCGAAAATCCACCAGATACCGAAAGAATTGATTATAAGGTAACATGATTAAAAGGATTTAAATTCAAGGATTATAAGAGAGGATCATAAAAGAAATATAAAATATTGAGAAAGGTTTAGGGGAACCCAAGTAATAAGATCCCGGGTATGATCCCTCAAACGATAAACGAGAACGAAAGTTAAGCGAACCGTATAACAGATCAGCGATCATTAGCCAAGTTATTATGAGTTAATCAAAGGGGTTAGTGGAGGATTATGTCATCACACCAACAAGAGGAGGACAAGTGTAACAAGATGACATAAGTAGATGACATAAGCATGACCAAATGGGAAGGGTTGGTTGGTTGATTGTGAGCCACACAATTTTTACCATGGTAAAAGGTTAATTAACAAACAAAAGGGAAGCAACCAAGCAAATACATTCATTTTTCTTCCCCCCATCTCCTTGCTCACGGTTTTTTGAAGAAAAACAAGAAGAAAAATTTCCAAACCCAAGCTCCACTCAATCATAATTCAAGAGGTTTGTTTCTTTGGATCCTATATTTCATAACTAAGAAGAGCGAGTAGTTTGAGTGCTTGAATCAAAGGTTTTCTATCTCAAACAAATCATTTTAGTTTAGGGTTAATAGTAACTTTCAAGAACAAATTTTTGATTCTTGATTTTATTTGTAAGGTCAAGGTAGCTTAAGCATAGATAAAGGCTTCCATGGGCATTCCAAGGATCTTTCATGGATTAAAAGCTTCAAGGAAGGTATAAAACTTCAAACCCTAGTTTTACTTTGAATATTTAGGAGTGGTTTTGATTAATATAGTTCATGAGAAGCATGATGCTTATGTGTTTAAAGTTTGGTTGGGTTTGTAGTAATTTGGATGATTGAATCTTGTTTATAGTTATTAAAACTTAAGTATAGTTAGTAGTTCAAGTTTGTGGTTGAATAAATTGGAAAATCTTGAGGATATGGACTGATGTATTAAGGTTTGGATGAAGTTTGGTTGTATTGGTGGTTATGGGTTGAATTGTGGTTGATTTGTGGATGATTGGAGTAGTTAAACTTTGGTAATCGCGTAAACATAGCCGTCGTAATGCCCGATTTACCTTAGACTGCTTTTGTTCTTAATATCAGGACCCATGAACTCACTGTTAGGTTTTGACCATTGCCATGATTAGATATTTCATGTTACGAGCTTCGTTTTGATATGTGGTTCGCTTGAATCCGATGTGCGTTTTAGGAGAAACGACCGTTTTAAGTAACGGCGTTTCGCGAACGAACCATTACCCCTCGCCTTACTTTGAAACCTTGGTTAAGGCCCTTAAATGACTAATTGGAGTATTAAACAATTATGTAAAGTGGACTAGGCAGTTGGTAGGGTATTCGCGAAAGCGTCGCCTTAAAATTCGTAACGGTTAATTTATTAAAAATGGTGGATCCGAGGGTACTCGAACGACTTATATGATTTGTTAAGCGTAGAAATGACCATAAGCGGACGTTAGGGTTCAATTGGTTAAAGTCTAGTTTCTTAAGCGACCGGGGTTTAATTCCAACTTATGTTGTTGTTCATAGGTTATCGGACCCACTCTAAGCTTAAGTCTATCTGGGAACACTCGGGCAAGTTTTCTACCCGTTATACTGTTGTTGTGATGTATATATGTATATGCATTATCTTGTGATAAGTGCATAAATGTTATTAGCAAATCTTGCGATATATTGGAGCATGCTGATATGGTATATATGCATGTCTGTTTCGTAATCTTGATATCTAATTATTGATTCAATTGCTTATAAGTTGCATAATACCTATGCTAGAGATAAGAAGTAGTTGCGTATACCCTTAGTATAGGGGACCCAAAAGTGAACATATTTCTAAACCGGAAGTCGATGTTCCCGAGTATAATATATATATATATATATATATATATATATATATATATTTATATATATATAGTTTTCAAAACTATAAATCGAATAAGGTTTATTCGATAACTTTATTTTATTTAATGAATATTATTTTGAATATTCATTCGAGGACTTATGACTCCGTTTAGTTTATTTAATGAATATTATTTTGAATATTCATTCGAGGACTTAAGACTCCGTTTATTTTATTTAATGAATATTATTTTGAATATTCATTTGAGGACTTATGACTCCGCTTATTTATTAAATAATATTCTTTATTTTATTAAAGAATAATGTTTCGATAATCAAACTTATTTTCGATTATTCAAATAAAGATCGCACTTTCGTATAAGTATATCTTTGGTTATTTATTATTCATTTCAAGTATGAGTTTTAAAACTTCTACTTCGACTATTTTTATAAGGATTATCCTTATGGGAATATTATTTAAATAATAATATTCAGATATTTTTTAATATATCGGGACTGATTTATTTTATTAAATCAGCATTACTCCAAACATTCTTAAAAATATTTTCGAGTCTTCAAAATGATTTTAAAAGTTAGAACGGATCCCAAAACTCGTTTTCAGATTTAAGATCTTCCTTTCGAAGGGGACTTGAATACTCACTCAAAAATCTAAGGGATCCGGCTCTGTGGTGTATTTTATATTCACAACAAGGTTGCTATTTTGATAAAAGAGTTTTTGATTACTTACCCAACACTCGGGAAGTAAAATTCTTGGAATAAGTTAATCCATTAACAGGCATTGCCTGAGAAATATCGGTGAGTTTTCCTTTCCAACTAGATACGACTTCTTGGTGGAGCCGTATCAACAAGTTTCTACTTGGGGAAAGGGGGACGAGCTTTACGTTTCAAAGTCATGGATTTCATCTGAACTAGGAGTGGCGTAAGTGGTCGAGTGGCGCCGGCCCAGCCTTATTATATTGGCCCAAATGGCCCGGAAGTTCCGCTAAGACGGTCCATTCCTTAGGAGTCCAGTGTTCGGTTGGCAAGTAAATCCGACTGTTCTCCTCTACATGTAGAAAATGGTGGGGTTGCACTACTGCGACTGATCATCGTGAGTGGTCTTCCTGGCGCGGCAAACTCCCGTAATAAGTTCATCATCCAGTTTGGATATTTCTGCAACACTACCCGAAGCATTCGATCGAAAGGCTACGGATGGGTGATTGCTAAACCATTGACAGGGTCAAACAGTTATAATGATGTTTCCCTCAAATGAAGTATCTCGTAACTTCATTTCTTTAAAACAACATTTCAAAGATTGAATATATTCAAGTCTTATCTTGTAGTCTCATCTATGTGATGAACTTTCGAAATTGTTTATACCTTGAACGGTGGTGGTTCAAGTAGTATTCAGAAAAGATATAAGTACATTGGAGTATCTTGTAACTTCATCTTTTCAACTTATATCTAGTTAATGATTATCTCATGCATGACAAAGATTTTCAGAAAAACGTTGAGACAAGGTTAGATATATGAGATCACCTTGCAACGATATTTTTATACAGTTATAAACTGGAACTCTGTGTATATTATGCATGGCAGAGGATTTCAAAGATTTTGAAAAGTATATATATATATATACTAAATATTTTGCGACTTGGTCGCATTAAGAGGTCAAACTTGGTTCAATTCTTCTTGACCAAGACTTTCATGAATACTATGAGAATGCTTATATATTGTTAATCATTATACATATTATTTTGGTGGGCTTGTTGCTCACCCTTGCTTTCTTCTTTCATCACACAACAACAGATAGACAAGATGAACAAGATCAAGCTCCCAATTTACGAGCGGATAGGAAGCGTTCCGCAGTTTCCTGTAGGCGTTGATGCCACTGTAGCTGAGGTAGAAATTACCAATAGGCTAGGCTTTCAACTTCTGATGAACCAGACTTATGTATATTATGAATTGTAATAATGGCAAAGAAAATATAAATTTATTCAGATCCCTTTTACGGTGTAATGGCATATAATTGTAGAATAAAATGACTCGTGTTATTTTTAGATATTCATATCTGAGACTATAACTTGTGGTGTGTGTGTTTATTGTGGGGTCACGGTACAGAGTAGTTGATTATTTATTAAGGTTGGGTGTTATTAAGGGAAATGGAACTCATGACAACTCGGATCCCCGACCCCGGATTTGGGGGTGTTACAACTTATCCGTCGTGTCATACTTGCAAGCTGTAAGTATACTCGATGCATAATATTCAGGGAATTAACGACTAGGATTGAGACAATTCGACGGATAAGGATAAATCAATTATCCGTCGAGTTATAAAATATTCCTGGAAAAATAATTGATTTTATTGACAAATTGTATACTGACGGATGATCAAACTCGATGGATAATGATCATCTGTCGGGATGTAAATTTTGACTTAGCCAAAATTTCATCCAAAACAGAAAAATCAATTAAATTTCTTGCTGCATACTTGCAAAATATCTGAAATGATTCAAGAAAAATTTAGCATACCTAATTCACTTACCAACCTTGAAAATGTGGATTCATCCAGTGGCTTGGTAAATATATCTGCAAGCTATTTTTCACTTGGAACAAAATGCAAATCCACAGTACCATTCATCACATGTTCCCTTATGAAGTGGTACTTGATGTCTATGTGCTTTGTTCTTAAATGTTGTACTGGATTTTTAGTGATGGCAATTGCACTTGTGTTATCACAGAAAATAGGAATCCTATCCACTTGTAGACCATATTCCAACAATTAGTTTTTCATCCACAAAATCTGTGCACAGCAACTACCAGCAGCAATATATTCAGCTTCAGCTGTAGATGTAGAAACTGAATTTTACTTTTTACTGAACCAGGACACAAGCTTGTTTCCTAGAAATTGACAGGTTCATGTTGTACTTTTTCTGTCTATTTTACAACCTGCATAATCTGCATCTGAATAACCAGTTAGATCAAAACCAGAATCTCTAGGGTACCAAATGCCAAGTTTTGGTGTTCCCTTGAGATATCTGAAAATTCTCTTAATAGCCACTAGGTGAGATTCTCTAGGGTCAGCCTGAAATCTAGCACAAAGAGAAGTAGCAAACATTTTATCTGGCCTACTAGCTGTTAAGTACAGAAGGTGAGCCAACCATGCCCCTATAACTTGAAATATCCACAGACTTTTCAGTAGTGTTTAATTCAAGCTTAGTTGCAGTGGTCATGGGAGTTTTTGCAGATATGCAATCCATTAGATCAAACTTCTTTAAAAGATCATGAATGTATTTAGTTTGACTAATGAATATTCCATCACTAACTTGCTTAACTTATAAACCAAGAAAGTAAGTTAGTTCTCCCATCATGCTCATTTCATACTTACTTTGCATCAATTTTGCAAACTTCTTGCAAAGTTTTTCATCTGTAGAGCCAAATATAATATCATCTACATAAATTTGAACAAGCATATTAGAGCCATTAACATTTCTAAAGAATAAAGTTTTATCCACAGTACCTCTTGTGAAAAAAATTTCCAAAAGGAACTTTGATAAAGTGTCATACCAGGCTCTAGGTGCTTGCTTCAGTCCATAGAGTGCTTTCAAAAGATAGTAGACATGATTTGGGAAATTTGGATCTTCAAAACCAGGTGGTTGACTAACATAGATTTCCTCCTCCAAATCTCCATTTAGAAAGGCACTCTTGACATCCATTTGATAGACCTTGAAATTGGCATGGGCTGTATAGGCTAAGAATATTTTGATGGCTTCACGTCTTGCAACAGGAGCAAAAGTTTCATCAAAATATATTCCTTCTTATTGACAATAGCCCTTAGCAACAAATCTAGCTTTGTTCCTGACCACTATGCCATTTTCATCCATCTTGTTTCTGAATACCCATTTGGTGTCAATTGGATTCTTTCCTTTAGGCTTGGGTACTAGCTTCCATACTTTATTCCTTTCAAATTGGTTTAGCTCCTCATGCATAGCTAAAATCCAATCAGGATCCAAGAAAGCTTCTTCTACCCTCTTTGGTTCTTCCTTTGATAGGAAGCTGCTATATAGACATACTTCTTGAGTTGCTCTCCTTGTCTGAACTCTAGAAGATACATCACCAATGATGAGCTCAAAGGGGTGATCTTTTGTCCATTTTCTTTGTTGAGGTAGATTAGCTCTAGATGAAGAGGCATCATTGTTGTCTTGATGTGTAACTGAGTTTTGATTATTAGAAACTCCCCCTAAGTTTATGGATCTTTGATTTGAGAAAGGGGAACTTTTTGTAAGTGATCTATTCTGATTTTCAGCTTCTTTTGATGACCCGACGGATGGTGCATTTTGAGTTTCGACGAATGAAGCTAATTGTCTCCCAACGGATAAAGCAGATTGTCTCCCGACAGATGAAGCATTTTGTAACTCGACAGATGTTGAATTTTGTACTTCATTGGTAGTAGGTTTTTCTGCATTATCCTTTGATACTGTTTCTTGATCACTTTCATCATCACTGCCATCACTAATCATCTCCACATTATCAAATTTGAGGCTCTCATGGTAATCTCCATCTTGCAGTCCTTCAATCTTCTTATCATCAAACACAACATGTATTGATTCCATAACAATGTTGGTTCTTAGATTGTAGACTCTATATACTTTACCAACAGCATATTCAACAAAAATTCCTTCATCTGCTTTAGCATCAAACTTTCCATTTTGATCAGTTTGATTTCTCAAGATATAACATTTGCAGCCAAAGACATGAAGAAAATTTAGAGTTGGTTTCTTGTTCTTGAACAATTGGTAGGGTGTCATACACTTTTCTTGATTAACCAAAGAAATATTCAGAGTGTAGCATGCAGTATTTATAGCTTCAGTCCAGAAGTATGTTGGTAACTTTGATTCTTCAAGCATTGTCCTTACAGCCCACTACTCCATTTCATTGTGGAGTTCTTGCTGCTAAAAACTCATGCATAATCCCATTGTCTTCACAAAATGCTCTCATAATAGAGTTCTTGAACTCAGCTCCATTGTCACTCCTGATTCTTCTAACTTTAAAATCTGGATGATTGCTGACTTGCCTTATGTTATTGATGATGATTTCACTAGACTCGTCTTTAGACTTTAGGAAATATGTCCAAGAGAACTTTGAGAAATCATCTACAATTACTAGAAAAAATCTTTTCCTTGAGATGGACAACACATTGACTAGTCCAAACAAATCCATGTGTAGCAATTGCAGAGGTTCTTCAATTGTTGAATCAAGCTTCTTCCTGAATGATGCTTTAATCTGCTTTCCTTTCTGGCAGGCCTCACACAGTCCATCCTTAGAAAACTCCACTTGAGGAATACCTCTAACCAGTTCTTTCTTGATAAACTCATTCATGGTCTTGAAGTTTAGATGGGACAGCTTCTTGTGCCACAGCCAACTTTCATCTTGACTTGCTTTACTGAGAAGACAAGTGACAGATTCTGTATTTAATGAGTTGAAGTCAGCTAGGTACACATTTCCTTTTCTCACTCCAGTGAGAACCACTTTGTTGCTCCTTTTGTTTGTCACAACACAGGCTTCTGAATTGAAGGTTACTGAATTGCCCTTATCACAAAGTTGGTTGATACTCAACAAATTATGCTTGAGACCATCCACTAGGGCCACTTCCTCAATGATGAAATTGTCTTTTGAAATCAAGCCATATCCCACAGTATAACCCTTGTTGTCATCTCCAAAAGTAATACTTGGGCCAACTCTCTCCTTAAACTCTGTGAGCAGGGCAGAATCTCCAGTCATGTGTCTTGAACAACCACTATCCAGGTACCAAAGATTCTTTCTGTTTCCCTGTACACATCAAAACCAAATCAAGTTAATTTTGGTACCCAAGTTTCCTTGGGTCCTGCCTTTTTAGATTTCTTCTTTTGTTTCTTAGGTTTGATCTCATTTGACTTGGGAATATCATATTCATCCTTAGTCATCTGAGTTGGACCTTTGAAACCAGCCATTAAAACCGAATTATCATGCACATTTTGATTAACAGGAAAAGGCATGTTGTTTGCAAACATGTTATTCCAATAAGGCATGCTAAATGGCATTTGAGGCATACTAAATGCAGCATAATAAGGATTAGGTGCAAATAGCATATTAGCAAATTGTGCATTCATATTTTGTGCAGATATAGCATTCATAGGCATAGAAGGCATGGCATTCATGTTGGGAAAAGAAGATGGTACAGATATTGTAACACCCCCAAATCCGGGGTCGGGGATCTGGGTTGTCACGAGTTCCATTTCCCTTAATAACACTCAATCTTAATAAATAATCAACTACTCTGTACTGTGACCCCACAATAAACACACACACCACAAGTTATAGTCTCAGAGATGAATATCCAAAAATAATCACAAGTCGTTTTATTCCAGAATTATATGCGAATACACCTTAAAAAGGTTTCTGAATAAATTTACATTTCTTTGCCATTATTACAATTCATAAATATACATAATCTGGTACATTAAAAGTTGAAAGCCTAGCCAATTGGTAGTTCTTACCTCAGCTACAGCGACATCAACGCATATAGGAAACTGCGGAACGTTTCCTAATCGCTTGCGAATCGGGAGCTTGGTCCTGTTCATCTTTTCTATCTGTTGTTGTGTGATGAAAGAAGAAAGCAAGGGTGAGCAGCAAGCCCACCGAAATAATATGTATAATGATTAATAATATATGAGCCTTCTCATAGTACTCATGAAAGTCTTGGTCAAAAGAAATGAACCAAGTTTGATATCTTAATGCGATGAAGTCACAAAATATTCAGTATATATACATATATACTTTTCAAAATCTTGGAAGTCCTCTTTCATGCATAATATACACAGAGTTCCAGTTTATAACGGTATAAAAATATCGTTGCAAGGTGTAAGTCATATGTCATAGCCTATTTGTATATTCGAGGATTCAACTCAACTCAAATAAGAATGTAATAAGTAAATAGTGGAACTACCATCAGAGAGATCTCGCAAAGTAATATCTGTCAAAGGATTCAGAGACAAGGTTCATCTACAGACTTGAGGAATTAATTCACTGGAAGAAGTTCAAGAAATTGATCATGCCTCAGTGATATAAGTCAAGATCGTGGATTTAATCAAGTGACAGAGATCTCGTCAGAGTATCAATTAATTACAAGGATTTAATCTGAAGAAAATCAAAGTGTCAGAGTCAAGACATGAAGAAACTCACGGAAGTTAGTCACTCATGAACCAGACAGTACATCGAGTGTCAACGTTGAAGTGGTGGAATTGATTCATAATTTTCAGTGATTTTCAGAAGATTTGCAGAAGAATGGTTGCTGCTCAAGACTAGAATTAATTCTCTATTAATTAATTAATTCATCTAATTTAATTAAGAAAATAAATTATATCTGCAAAGAATAATTTATTTATTAATTGAATTAATTGATTAATTAATTCTGAATTAATTTTAGGAATTTTCAGAAGTTTAATTGGATTAAATTCAAGCATTAAATCAGCAAGACAATTGAAAATGAACTAGCATGACAATCAGGATTGTCATACCGATTGTCATGCTAGGCCATATTCAATTGTCACACCGAAAGTTACTCTAGGAGGATGATTGTCTTGCTAGTTCATTCTGATTGTCATGCTAGTTCATTCAGATTGTCTTGCTAGTTCATTCAATTGTCTCACCGAAAGTCTTGCCAGCTATAGGATTGTCATGCCAAGTCAATTCTATTCGTTTGTTGATTTAAAAAGAAGCAGAGAAGCAGCAACTTATTATTAAGAACACAGAAGTCAAGAAACAAGGCAGAAAAGAAAATCAAGAAGAAATATTTCATCTTTTCATCTGCATACTTCAAGATTAAATTTCTAGATTGTAAAGTTAAATCCAATCCACTAGAAATCTTTATCTTGCTCTTGTGTATCAATCTAGCGGATTAAAATCCCTAGAACTTAATCTCAAATCGCGTTTAGCATTTGATTCTAATTATTGCAAAAATAGAAAAAGTTCATGTCGAATTTATTCTAGATTTGTGATAATTGATTTGAGATTAATACCTTGTAATCGATACAGTTGTTGTAACACCTTTCAAGTTTAATAATATTTTTATTTAACTTGAATTTTGTTTCACATTTTTATTCCGCATTTTATTCGATTATTTGGTAACGTTTGTATTCAACCCCCCCTTCTACAAACACATTGGGACCCAACACAAGGTGATCTCATATATCTAACCTTGTCTCAACGTTTTTCTGAAAATCTTTGTCATGCATAAGATAATCATTTACTAGATATAAGTTTAAAAGATGAAGTTACAATATACTCCAATATACTTATATCTTTTCCAAATACTACTTGAACTACCACCGTTAAAGTTATAATTAGTTTCAAAAGTTCATCACCCAGATGAGACTACAAGATAAGACTTGAATATATTCAATCCTTGAAATATCATTGTAAATAATGAAGTTACGAGATGCTTCATTAAGTCCCGATATATAAATATATTCATATATATCTCCCATACATTTCCTGAAAACCTCTGTCATGTAAAGTATGAACAGAGTTGCAATATTCAATAAATTTGGAAAGGAAAGAATTTTGGCATAAACCCGATATCTTGTTGATCAGGCAAAGATACCAATAACTAACCTTTTCTACTAGTAGATGGATAAATCCCCCACCGGTCATCACCCTGGTCGTATAAGGACCTTATGCTGGACCGCCACCCGACCTCTTACGCGTTGATGGACTGCCACCCAGCCACTTACACTTTGATAGACCGTACCCCGGCCTGTCGCTTATGCCGACTCAATTAGATGGGCTTACTTCCCGAACATTGGGCAAGTAATCAATTCATTCATCAAAACAGCAACCTTGTTGCGAATATAAAATAAACCACAGAGCCGGATCACTTAGATTTTTGAGCGAGTATTCAAGTCCCCTTAAAATGGAAGATCTTGAATTTGAAAACAATTTTTGGGATCCGCTCTACCTTTTAAATTTATTTTGAAGACTCGAAAACATTTTTAAGAATGTTTGGAGTAATGCTGATTTAATAAAATAAATCAGTCCCAATATATTAGAAAATATCTGAATATTATTATTTAAATAATATCCCCATAAAGATAATCCTTATAAAAATAATCGAAGTAGAATTTTTAAAACTCATACTTAAATGAATATTAAATAATCAAAGATATACTTATACGAAAGTACTATCTTTATTTGAATAATCGAAAATAAGTTTGATTATCGAAACATTATTCTTTAATAAAATAAAGAATATTACTAAATAATAAGCGGAGTCATAATACCTCGAATTAATATTATAAATAATATTCATTAAATAAAATAAACGGAGTCATACATCCTCAAATGAATATCCAATTAATAATCATTCAATAATATAAACTGAGTCATAAGCCCTCGAATGAATATTCAAATAATATTCAATAAATAATATAAAGGAGTCATAAGTCCTCGAATGAATATTCAAATAATATTCATTAAATAAAATAAAGTTATCGAATAAACCTTATCGATTAATAGTTTGGAAAACTATAACCATATATATATAAAAATATATATATTATACTCGGGAACATCGACTCCCGGTTTAGAAATATGTTCACCTTTGGGTCCCCTATACCAAGGGTATACGCAAATACCGCTTATCTCTAGCATAGGTATTATGCAACTATAAGCATTGAAATCAACAGATAGATAACCAGATTACGAAACAGACATGCATATATACCATATCAGCATGCTCCAATATATCGCAAAATTTGCTAATAACAATCATGCACTTATCACAAGATAATGCATATACATATATTTACATCACAACAACAGTATAACGGGTAGAAAACTTGCCTGAGCGACTGGGAGTTATAAATGGCTCGGGACGAGTCTGGTAACCTATAAACAACATGTGAGTTGGAATTAAACCAAAGTCACTTGTAAATCTATACTTTAACCAAATTAGACTCTAACGCTCGCTTTGCGCTTACTGATTCTCTTAAGTCACTCGAGTACCCTTGGCTCCACCATTTTTAATAATTTAACCATTACGAGTTTTAAGGCGATTCTTTCGCGAGTGTCTTACCAACTGCCTAACACACTCTAAATAAATGTTTCATACTCCAATTAGCCCTTTTTGGTCTTTAACCTATGTTTCAAAGTAAGGCGAGGGGTAATGTTTCGTTCGCGAAACGTCGTTACTTAAAACGGCCGTTTCTCCTAAACCTTACATCGGAATCAAACGAAACACATATCAAAACGAAGCTCGTAAGATGAACTATCTAAACATGGCAATGGTCAATACCTAGCAGTGGGTTCTCGGGTCCTGATGTTATGAACAAAAAATAGTCTAAAGTAAATCGGACATTACGACGGCTATGTTTACGCGATTACCCAAATTTAAAACACTCCAATTCAACCCACAATCAATCCACAATCACAACCCAATCAAAACTCCATCCATACTACATCATAACAGCCCCAACAACTCAACATTAACAATTTATACTTATTCTTAAACTTGAATTTAACTACACTTAAGTTCATTAATCAATAACCAAGATTTACAACTCCAAAAACATCCCAAAACCAACTAATTTCTACATATTCAAACACCAAACCATCACCAATCAATCCCCATACAACCATATGACAATATCACTAATCAACCACTTTAAACCCTTTAAACCAAGCCCAAATCATACCATGAATCATCAAGAACAACTAGTGCTACTCTTTAACTCCAAAATCAACAAAAGCACTTAACAACTAAGATCTCAACATGACAAAACAACTACTACACTTAATCTCTCATTCCATCATCATAATCATTTATACCAAACAACTAAATTCTAAGATAATGAAGAGTTATACCTTCCTTGAAGCTTTTAATCAATGAAAGATCCTTGGAATGCCCATGGAAGCCTTGATCTATGCTTAAGCTACCTTGAACTTTCAAAAAACATCAAGAAAACCAAAGTTATTTCTTGAAGGTTACTATTCACCATCTTCTTCCTTGATTTATTGGAAGAGATTGTGAAGGAATTAGAAGCTTAAACTTATAGGACATCCATATCTATGTACAAGGAACCTTAGATAATTACCTCACTAATTAACAAGGCTTGGATCTTGAATTTAGGAAATTTCTTCTTTGAAAAAGAAGAAAAGCCGAGAGCAAGCTTGGAAGAAAGAGAGATTTTTGTGTTTTTGCTTTGATTTGTTTTTTTTTTGGTTGGTTGTTTTTGTTTAGATTTTGGTTAATTACCTTAATAACCTTGAACTTTGTGTGGTTATCATTCATCCACACCTCCTTCCCTCCTATGTCATGCTTACATCACCTTATTGTGTCATCATCCCTTACTTGTCCTCTCCTTATTGGTTGGATGACCTCATCATCCCTAACCTCCTTGATTAACTTCCTAATTGTTTGCCTAATGACCGCTGATCTGTTATACGGTTCGCTTAACTTTCGTTTTCGTTTATCATTTGAGGGATCATACCCGGGATCTTATTACTTGGATTTCCTTAACCTTTCTCAATACATTCTAATCCTTTTATGATCCTCTCTTATAATCCTTTTATTTAAATCCTTTTTATCCTGTTACCTTATACTCAATTCTTTCCGTATCTAGTGGATTTCCGGGAAAAATCAAAGTGTTCGGAATTGGATTCTGACGATCTTTACATACACTTATATACCATATAGAGTACTAATAAAATCTCAGAATATCCATAACAGAACCCCTACATAGTGTGGCATGAAAAGTTTTCTCATTCAACAAAAACACTATTCATAAGGGTTACAAAAAGTTCAAAAAAATTGGGGTTATTACAGTCTCCCCTCCTTTAAAGGATTCCGTCCCGGAATCAGATAGAAAATCAATAGGGATACTCTCTTAGCATTGCACTTTCTAACTCTCGAGTAAATTTTCCCACATTGTAGTCCTACCACCAAACTCTGCCTAGTTTGAAAACCCTACTCCTAAGCACTTGTTCCTTTTCACTCTATAACCCTTTCTGGTTGCTCCATATAGGTTACGTCGGGTTGCATGTCTATGCGCTCATATGCCCCTATTTATCTGGCATCCGAATTACACTTCCTTAACATTGATACGTGGAACACGTTATGAACTTGCTACAGGTTCGGGGGTAGGGCTAGCTCATAGGCTAACTTCCCAATATGTCTTAATATCCAAGGGTCCAACAATTCGTGGACTTAAACTTTCCTTTCTTTCCAACCCTCATCAATTCTTTTCAAGGCTTTCAAAGGGGATACCTTTCACAATACTAGGTCCCCTACTTCATACTCCTTGTCCTTTCGTTTTCAATTTAACATACTTCTTATGTCCATCTTGGGCTACTACCAGCCGTCCTCTGATTAGATCTATTATATCCTTGGTCCCTAGGACCACTGCTGGTCCGAACATCTAGCACTCTGCAACTTCATTCTGATACATGGGAGATCAGCATCTCTTTCTGTATAGGGCCTCATAGGGCGATATTCCAACACTGTCATATCATCCATCGTCATAAGAAAACTCAATTCGTGCTAAGTGATCATTCCAAACTCTTTCAAGTCTATCGCACAGACTCTCATCATAGCTTCTAGCATAGTTTTTGCTTTTCAATATCCACTTTTTTCCAGTTCGTAATCGCTATTACCTTCCGTTCCTAATATTATACTGGTTATACTTTTGCTCGTTAGCGTTCTATAACCTTTTAATAACCACGTCAACCTTAGTATCACGAACGCGTTAGAATCAGAATACCACCGTACTGATACTACTTCTTTCTAGCTGCTTCTATCTTTGAAAGCTTGATCCATCATATAGAAGTAAAAGAATTCATTGAGAGATCACTATGATCATGAACACTTGTTACATTGCATAGTTAGTACAGAAGGTGGCCAGCCTTTAGTACTCGACAAGCAATTAAAGAATAGCTGGTATCCTACTCGGCTTCTATCACACAGATAGATAGTCATTCGGCAATACCTCCCCTTCTGGAAGGGTTGTTCTTCTCAGCTTATACAAAATGAAAAAGAGAGAAAAGAACGAATTGAAGAGAATTGTATATGAAAAGAATACTGCCACAAAATATCTGGCTTGGAATCTACCTCTGAACTATAGAGGATTGTCATAGGAGAACAAAATATAAACGTATTTATATCAACATCAAGTATTATAGCATCGTATTTCACGTGCCTAAATATTTTTGCTATTTCGTCCATCATTCTATGGACCCATGCTCTACCTCGAGCTTATACACAATCACCTTTGAAGCTCCCTCGACATCGAAAATTGAATCTGGGATTTCATTCTAGATATCATCGTTACTAGAATTCTATGCTTGCATCGCAACCTTTCTCGTATAGTCATACGACCCTCTATTGATAAGGAGGAATAAATATTCAATAGGTAAATAATCTACTTAATTAGTCTATTCAATGGTAACTTATACACCACCACGACCCGATTAGTGGTACTCAATCTCAACATCCATTCCAATACAACTCTTACGGTTGTAATCCACTCATTACTCGCAGAATTATTGCTACATTACTATGGTCCCCCACTGACCTACTGTCGTCATTCATTTTCCATGAAGTCTTAATAGCTAACCATACGGAGTCCATACATATCGTATCGAATTCTTCTAAGGAGTTAACATAATCACCATTCATAATTCATGAAGAACACTCCAAATTCTGACGTACTTACATGACATGAAACAGATAAAATTGCAGAAGAGTTTCAATCAAAGCAACGATAGCAGGTTAATACCATTCTTAATCATATGCCTTCGATAGAAGACTTAACTCAAAGGTTTGTTTAGTCCTTTTTGAAATATGGTCCTGGATTATTCTCAAGATAGTACCTTCTGAGATAGATAGCCCGCTCATGGCGATTACACGAATTAAACCTTTACCAACTACTATTACGGTTGGGTATTGCACAGTCATCAGAAGGAATGTGAATCTTCCAAACCATAATACAACCTGCATAGCTTTAACCATCATCACTGTATTCCTTTGGCACAAGCGCCTATAATTATCCTCTTACCTTTAAAGTGTCGGCCACCTCTTTGGCCTTTCCTGATAGTAAAATTTCCTTACAGTCAATGTCATTTTAACCACCTCCAAATAAATTTT
The DNA here is from genome assembly GCF_009905375.1 of Apium graveolens. Lineage (NCBI taxonomy): Eukaryota > Viridiplantae > Streptophyta > Magnoliopsida > Apiales > Apiaceae > Apium > Apium graveolens. Next base: position 80,301,048 of record NC_133654.1, read on the forward strand.
CTACCTCATTTCAATCACTGCTTATGTGAAGATGTTTTCCTTAAAATCTGATGAGTAAAAAAAAATATCACCATTTTTAACCTTCATTGGGTTCAATCTATACTTTCTCATGGTTTAACATGTGCCCCGCTTGGCATTATTTTTATTACGTCATATTTCCTTTATCAAAATTTATATTCTTGAGAATTTTGAATATTACCTTTCTCCTTGTAAAACCTCTAAGGTTATCCTTGAATCGTTCCTCATGTACTCCCTAGATACAGGGCATATCAAAATACCCTTTACTAATACTAGAATCCATTGTTTATACATTTCTGAAAAATTTCTTCACTGATCCTCAAAGGTTGTTGTTACCTTAATCCTTTCCAATTCATACTGTCAAAACTCATACTATCCCTATTAAGGGTGAAATGCTAACCTTCATGCATTCCCCTATGGTTCATCTCAAGTTATCGAAGTTATATCCTTAATCCCACCTTTAAAAAGGTACTTGCATCCTTCCATCGATAAATCAAGTCATATATCCTTGATAGATTATCTTATTCATCATTCCCACCTCGATAGTCTATGCCTAATTTCACAATAACATCTGTATTCAAAATGAGGTCAATCAATATGGCCTCCAAAGATAACAACGGTTATCCGCTTTTCTTGCCTAATTTGGTAACGATAACAAGGATGTTCTGGAAGATATTGGTCATGTTCAACGTGAACTTCTTCTATATAATTCCTTATTTACTTTTGTTGTTTATCTCAACAATCATCTCAATGTCGGGATATCTTTCATACCTGGCGTCTCCCTTTCTGGGTATCAAGCCACCGGTCTTACACTTCACATTCTTGAAGGTCACTTCCTTCATCCAATTTTCCTAATTTCTTACTTCCTTGTCTCCTCAGTCTATCCGCGTCTCATTGTTTATCCTTCAAACTATCTCAATGTTTCCTCGAATCCTCCCAACTTAAAGGGGATAAAATATATGCATCTCTTATGTCTTCAACCGTCAACTTTAACTCATGGTGAATCACCCTCATCCTGACGATCATATACTTTTCTATTTCTATTAATATGAGTCTTTAGGGTTTCCTCATACCCAACTCCCTTATCATTCCTCAAACTCTGTTGCCTTTGTATTCCTTTCCACTTCAATTCCTTTTTTATTTTCCTTTCTCTTATCATTATTTCATGAACCAACACAACATAAGCATTGATTTCAAATATCCCGTCATTCTGGATTCGTGTCTTCAGAACGAATCTTGACAACTTTTACAGCTTAGATTCATAATTCATCATACTCGTCTGCCTTTGCTCTGGCTCTAAAGCTTTTACACTATCTCCATAACCTTGGGAAGTACTTTCCTGAAAATAATTGACTGAACTTAAATCAGTTTATTATAATCTCTTGCTCTGTGCCTTCCTTGGCCTTTCACCAGCGGGTGGTCTCTCTCTTAGGAGGGTAAGTGACAAAAACAGTCTTTTGTGATTCGTAACTCATTTAGAATCTCAAATGATTCCTATATTTCCTTTAGCCAGGCTCTTGCCTCAACTGGGTCAACCTGTTCCTTGGAACTCTGAGAGCTTAGCGACTTAAAGGTCATGAAAGAATTTCCCACCGCATTATTTCCTCAAGGTGGTGGTTGGGAATAAAAGTATAAGTTCTGTTTAGACAGGTCCATGAATTTCCGTATAGGAGTACCGTCTCGGGTCTCCTTATCTCGCTCGACTTCTATTTTCTCAGTCTAAATATTTCTTCCTACTCCTCATAATTGGGGTCATCTTTTAATTTAATCTCCTCATTTTCCACTTTATTATATTATGGGTTCCTTATATCTTAATTGCGACCTCCCTGATTATCACATTCAAGGTTTGCCCCTAATCTTATTCCTTGTGGGGGCATATTACTTGGAAAATTTTTGAGAATCTCTGGATATTTGTCTTACTTACTTTGCTTAAGTCTTTCCCTCGTCCAGTCCTTGTACGATTGCAAATTATGAATTCTCAAGTTCGATAAACTTCATGACACTCTCTTAAGTGTTAATAGAGCAATTAAAAATGTGATCTTATCATAAACAAACTGATATGAACTGAAATTATAGAATATATACATAACCATTTGTTCGAGGGTACAACAACTAAACACATTAAAGAGAATTACATCATTTGATCTGATCGCTTCTATCCCAAAAGTACTACCATAGATAATCATCTAGTCATTAAAACTAATCATCCATAACTTAGGCTAATCCTCCAAAATCGGTGCTGCATGAAATTCTTGTCAGATTGCTCAGACTCTGCACACTATTATGGATTAAGAAATGCGGGCACGCACAACATCCCTAACCTGCTCCATTAAAGCGGTGATGAGGTCCAAGATAGTTGCAAGTAGAGCTGGATTAATCTGATCCTCAAGATGGCCTCTAGCTGTAACACGGGTGGTAGCCTCAATCCTGTCCATGCTATGAGATAATCCTGCCGGAAGTACCCCGCCCTCAATTCTTGGTGCAATAAGTCGATCCAACAGATCACTCCTAATATTACGGGCCTTAGACAGGCCACCCAGGGTCATCTGATAATCAGCAATAAGAGAAGCCTGAGTGGTAGCATCTAGCAGTCCCTGGGGTGCAGGTGGCGCAGACCCAGGAGATCCAAACGGATAACCAAGCACGGTATCAGGTGACAATGGTGCAGGAGATAAAGGTGGCATTTCCTCAGTAGGTGATGGGCTCTGTACCGGGGATGGAACAGGAATTGGTGGAACCTCATGGATGTCTACGGGAACCTCTGGAAGAGGGTCTGATACTGGTATAATTGGTGTCGTGGAAGGCCCCACTCCTTCTGCCCTCATTAACCTTTGTGCCCTTGGTAACTCTTCATCCTCTAGTGCCACCCCCGCGGCCATTCTTGCTCTGGTAGTCGCCCTGACTACGGTCATTAATTCCTCAGCGGTCCTTTCTTCATTCTCATCAGGATCCTCCATGAGATCCTCCTCAGCCACAATCCTTTCCGGAATAGCATCCTCAACCGCAACATTCTCAATATGAATCTCATCCGGTCCTACGTTAGGACGCTCTATCGGATCCACAATCTGATCTCCAATTAGTAATAAAACATCATCGCGTTGTTGCTCCTCAACTTCAGGGTTCGGAGTCCCGTTACCATATACGATAATGAACTACGCTTCTATCACGATATTTATAAGGGTTCTCATAAGGGTTTTAACTGTCAGTACTACGTTAGGTAGTCCGACTATGAACTTGGCAAGAGTTCTTATTATCTTAATTTACTTATTATTTTAACGTCACATCATCTCTGAGGTTTATAACGCTTAGCTCTGATACCACTTCTGTAACACCCCCAAATCCGGGGTCGGGGATCCGGGTTGTCACGAGTTCCATTTCCCTTAATAACACCCAATCTTAATAAATAATCAACTACTCTGTACTGTGACCCCACAATAAACACACACACCACAAGTTATAGTCTCAGAGATGAATATCCAAAAATAATCACAAGTCGTTTTATTTCACAATTATATGCGAATACACCTTAAAAAGATTTCTGAATAAATTTACATTTCTTTGCCATTATTACAATTCATATATATACATAATCTGGTACATCAAAAGTTGAAATCCTAGCCTATTGGTAGTTCCTACCTCAGCTACAGCGACATCAACGCCTATAGGAAACTGCGGAACGTTTCCTAATCGCTTGCGAATCGGGAGCTTGGTCCTGTTCATCTTTTCTATCTGTTGTTGTGTGATGAAAGAAGAAAGTAAGGGTGAGCAGCAAGCCCACCAAAATAATATGTATAATGATTAACAATATATGAGCCTTTTCATAGTACTCATGAAAGTCTTGGTCAAAAGAAATGAACCAAGTTTGATATCTTAATGCGATGAAGTCGCAAAATATTCAGTATATATACATATATACTTTTCAAAATCTTGGAAGTCCTCTTCCATGCATAATATACACAGAGTTCCAGTTTATAACTGTATAAAAATATCATTGCAAGGTGATCTCATATATCTAACCTTGTCTCAATGTTTTTCTGAAAATCTTTGTCATGCATAAGATAATCATTTACTAGATATAAGTTTAAAAGATGAAGTTACAATATACTCCAATATACTTATATCTTTTCCAAATACTACTTGAACTACCACCGTTCAAGTTATAATTAGTTTCAAAAGTTCATCACCCAGATGAGACTACAAGATAAGACTTGAATAGATTCAATCCTTGAAATATCATTGTAAATAATGAAGTTACGAGATGCTTCATTAAGTCCCGATATATAAATATATTCATATATATCTCCCATACATTTCCTGAAAACCTCTGTCATGTAAAGTATGAACAGAGTTGCAATATTCAATAAATTTGGAAAGGAAAGAATTTTGGCATAAACCCGATATCTTGCTGATCAGGCAAAGATACCAATAAGTGACCTTTTCTACTAGTAGATGGATGAATCCCCCACCGGTCATCACCCTGGTCGTATTAGGACCTTATGTTGGACCACCACCCGACCTCTTACGTGTTGATGGACTGCCACCCAGCCACTTACACTTTGATAGACCGTACCCCGGCCTGTCGCTTATGCCGACACAATTAGATGGGCTTACTTCCCGAACATTGGGCAAGTAATCAATTCATTCATCAAAACAGCAACCTTGTTGCGAATATAAAATAAACCACAGAGCCGGATCACTTAGATTTTTGAGCGAGTATTCAAGTCCCCTTAAAATGGAAGATCTTGAATTTGAAAACAAGTTTTGGGATCCGCTCTACCTTTTAAATTCATTTTGAAGACTCGAAAACATTTTTAAGAATGTTTGGAGAAATGTTGATTTAATAAAATAAATCAGTCCCAATATATTAGAAAATATTTGAATATTATTATTTAAATAATATCCCCATAAAGATAATCCTCATAAAAATAATCGAAGTAGAAGTTTTAAAACTCATACTTAAATGAATATTAAATAATCAAAGATATACTTATACGAAAGTACTATCTTTATTTGAATAATCGAAAATAAGTTTGATTATCGAAACATTATTCTTTAATAAAATAAAGAATATTACTAAATAATAAGCGAAGTCATAATACCTCGAATGAATATTATAAATAATATTCATTAAATAAAATAAACGGAGTCATACATCCTCAAATGAATATCCAATTAATAATCATTCAATAATATAAACCGAGTCATAAGCCCTCGAATGAATATTCAAATAATATTCAATAAATAATATAAAGGAGTCATAAGTCCTCGAATGAATATTCAAATAATGTTCATTAAATAAAATAAAGTTATCGAATAAACTTTATTCGATTAATAGTTTGGAAAACTATAACCATATATATATAAAAATATATATATTATACTCGGGAACATCGACTCCCGGTTTAGAAATATGTTCACCTTTGGGTCCCCTATACTAAGGGTATACGCAAATACCGCTTATCTCTAGCATAGGTATTATGCAACTATAAGCATTGAAATCAACAGATAGATAACCAGATTACGAAACAGACATGCATATATACCATATCAGCATGCTCCAATATATCGCAAAATTTGCTAATAACAATCATGCACTTATCACAAGATAATGCATATACATATATTTACATCACAACAACAGTATAACGGGTAGAAAACTTGCCTGAGCGACTGGGAGTTACAAATGGCTCGGGACGAGTCTGGTAACCTATAAACAACATGTGAGTTGGAATTAAACCAAAGTCACTTGTAAATTTATACTTTAACCAAATTAGACTCTAACGCTCGCTTTGCGCTTACTGATTCTCTTAAGTCACTCGAGTACCCTTGGCTCCACCATTTTTAATAATTTAACCATTATGAGTTTTAAGGAAATTCTTTCGCGAGTGTCTTACCAACTGCCTAACACACTCTACATAAATGTTCCATACTCCAATTAGCCCTTTTTGGTCTTTAACCTATGTTTCAAAGTAAGGCGAGGGGTAATGTTTCGTTCGCGAAACGTCGTTACTTAAAACGGCCGTTTCTCCTAAACCGTACATCGGAATCAAACGAACCACATATCAAAACGAAGCTCGTAACATGAACTATCTAAACATGGCAATGGTCAATACCTAGCAGTGGGTTCTCGGGTCCTGATGTTATGAACAAAAAACAGTCTAAAGTAAATTGGACATTACGACGGCTATGTTTACGCGATTACCCAAATTTAAAACACTCCAATTCAACCCTTAATCAATCCACAATCACAACCCAATCAACACTCCATCCATACTACATCATAACAGCCCCAACAACTCGACATTAACAATTTATACTTATTCTTAAACTTGAATTTAACTACACTTAAGTTCATTAATCAATAACCAAGATTTACAACTCCAAAAACATCCCAAAACCAACTAATTTCTACATATTCAAACACCAAACCATCACCAATCAATCCCCATACAACCATATGACAATATCACTCATCAACCACTTTAAACCCTTTAAACCAAGCCCAAATCATACCATGAATCATCAAGAACAACTAGTGCTACTCTTTAACTCCAAAATCAACAAAAGCACTTAACAACTAAGATCTCAACATGACAAAACAACTACTACACTTAATCTCTCATTCCATCATCATAATCATTTATACCAAACAACTAAATGCTAAGATAATGAAGAGTTATACCTTCCTTGAAGCTTTTAATCAATGAAAGATCCTTGGAATGCCCATGAAAGTCTTGATCTATGCTTAAGCTACCTTGAACTTTCAAAAAACATCAAGAAAACCAAAGTTATTTCTTGAAGGTTACTATTCACCATCTTCTTCCTTGATTTATTGGAAGAGATTGTGAAGGAATTAGAAGCTTAAACTTATAGGACATCCATATCTATGTACAAGGAACCTTAGATAATTACCTCACTAATTAACAAGGCTTGGATCTTGAATTTAGGAAATTTCTTCTTTGAAAAAGAAGAAAAGCCGAGAGCAAGCTTGGAAGAAAGAGAGATTTTTGTGTTTTTACTTTGATTTGTTTTTTTTTGGTTGGTTGTTTTTGTTTAGATTTTGGTTAATTACCTTAATAACCTTGAACTTTGTTTGGTTATCATTCATCCACACCTCCTTCCCTCCTATGTCATGCTTACATCACCTTATTGTGTCATCATCCCTTACTTGTCCTCTCCTTATTGGTTGGATGACCTCATCATCCCTAACCTCCTTGATTAACTTCGTAATTGTTTGCCTAATGACCGCTGATCTGTTATACGGTTCGCTTAACTTTCATTTTCATTTATCGTTTGAGGGATCATACCCGGGATCTTATTACTTGGGTTTCCTTAACCTTTCTCAATACATTCTAATCCTTTTATGATTCTCTCTTATAATCCTTTTATTTAAATGCTTTTTATCCTGTTACCTTATACTCAATTCTTTCCGTATCTAGTGGATTTCCGGGAAAAATCAAAGTGTTCGGAATTGGATTCTGACGATCTTTACATACACTTATATACCATATAGAGTACTAATAAAATCTCAGAATATCCATAACAGAACCCCTACATAGTGTGGCATGAAAAGTTTTCTCATTCAACAAAAACACTATTCATAAGGGTTACAAAAAGTTCAAAAAAATTGGGGTTATTACAGATATAGGAGTAGGCATAGCAATTTTGCAATTAACAGACAGATGATTAACACTACCACACTTAACACAGATTTTTCTTGGAGCATATTTATCAGGTGTGTAGTTGTTATGTTTGTTGATCCCTACTTTCCCATTTCTATTGTTTTTCTTTTTAGTTTCTGTTTTAACCTCAATCTTTTCTAATCTGTCATTCAATTGCTTGATAGACAGATGACCAACATTCACTTTCTTCTCCTTCTTCACTTGACTTGATTCTCCTGAAATAAAGTTTTTGGAAACTGATCCATACTTTTCATTTAACTTGGCAAGTTTGGCTTTGCTCATAAGTTTGCTCACAACCGACGGATGAGGATTTGTGTCATTCGACAGATAATCCTTTTGATTATCCGACGGATGACTCTCATCATCCGTCGAGTCCACATCTGTTAGCAATCCTTCAACCATATTGGATTCCAGCTTTTCCTTACTTTTTTTCCAGGCTGCATCACAAAAAGACTCAATACCTTGAACTTTGGTGATTTGAGCATGAACATCTCTAGATGATTTCCATGCCTTAATCACCTCCTGTTCTCGTTCAAGTTGCTTCTTCAAAATCTCTTCTTTTTTCAAGGACTCGGTTAATTCCTCCTTAGCAATCTTACATTCTATTCTCAATTTCTCAAATTCAATAAACTGAGACTCTAGCACATTATTCCTCTCACTTAAAAACAGATTGTTTTCTTTGATTTTAGCATTTTCCTTAGTGAGAGACTTAAGTGTAACACGCAAATGATATAGTTCTGTAGACATGTCATTAATTGCATCATTACACTCAGCTTTAACTAAATGAGCTAGGTTAGTGGTGATTACCTGATTGCTTGAAGAACTTGTTTCTGTTTCATCAGATTTGGCCATTAGGGCTAGATTTACATAGTTGACATCCTCATCCTCATCCAAGCCATCTATTGCTCAGTCATTTTCTTGTGTAATAAAAGCCCTTTACTTTTGTTTGAGCAATTCAAAATACTTCTGTTCATAATCTACAGGCTCAAACTTCTTTTTGCTGGAATCTGACTTTCTACACTCACTGGAAAAATGCCCTGCCATGCCACATTTGAAACATTTGAATTTTGATTTATCCACCATGTTTCTATTTGGCTTAGCTGCTCCAAAGTTCTTCTTGAACTTGAGCTTGGAAAATCTTCTGAAAAGGAATGCAAGATGTTCATCAATATCATCCATATCATCTTGGCTCAAAGAATCTTCATTTTCAGCTACCAGCCCCTTGCCTTTGTTTTCACAAACCTTTGAAGTAGACTCAACAGCTTCTACATTCACCTCTTTCTCTTTCTCCAACTCAGCAACCAGTGCTATGGACCCTCCTTTCTTCCTTCCTTTCTCCATCCTCTCATCTTGCTCTATTTCAAGCTCATAAGTTTTCAGGATGCCATCCAGTCTCTCCAGAGTAAACTCCTAGTAATCTTGAGAGTTTCTCAATGAGACTGTCATTGGTTTCCATTCCTTTGGAAGGGATCTAAGGAACTTGAGATTGGAGTCTTTTGTCTGATACACTCTTCCATGCAACTTCAGAGCATTTAGCAGTTTTTGAAATCTACTAAAAATATCAGTGAGAGACTCACTATCTTCACAATGAAAGTGCTCATATTGCTGAATTAGCAGCTGCATTTTATTATCCCTTACTTGCTCAGTACCATCACAGATAATCTCAATTGTATCCCAAACCTCCTTGGATGTTTTGCAGTTAATGATGTTATCAAACATATCACCATCAACTCCATTGAATAATATATTCATGGCCTTCTTGTCTTTCCTGACTTGCTCAATATCAGGATCTGACCATTCATACCTAGGCTTGGGAACAGATGGTTCATTACCTGTTGCAGCTCTCATTGGCACATGAGGACCTCTCTCTATGCAATCCATATAGGCCTCATCTTGAGAAAGAAGATGTAGGTGCATCTTCACCTTCTAGTGGTGATAATTGTCTTTGTCCAGAAATGAAATCTTCACTCCAACATCCTTCTTGTTCATCTTGTTGTTTTGTTGTGATCTTTAAACTCTTTGTACTTCAAGAGCTCGCTCTGATACCAATTGTTATTCCCTAACAATACAACAAGAATTACAGAAGGAGGGGGGTTGAATGTAATTCTGGCTACTTTTTGAGATTTATGAAAAATGGTTCTAACTCAATTTATATCTAGTTGTTTGATTTGTAAAGTGCGGAATACCGAGTTAAGTTAATCAAACATAAAGTAATAAAAACTTAGGTCTTTAAAACTTTCTGATGGATTTGAATGTATCCACCAGATATATATATATATATATATCAAGAGAACCATGTGAAGCTTGAATAGCTCACAGTTGCTTTACAAGTGAACAAACAAAACTACAGAGAAATGCGACAGGATACAGCTTACAAATGTTTCTCTACTAAAAATGTGGTTTCTTAGTTTTTTGTTGTTGTTGTTCTACTTGCTACACTTGGTTTATATATCACCAAGTTTACATAGAATAAGACAAGATAATAAAACAAAACGTATCAAGTCTAACTCCAAGCTACTTCACTACTTTATTCCAGCATCTTTGAAAATCTTCATAACTTGCATGGAAATGGTAATGCTTCTTTGTTCTCAAAACCCTGCTAAACAGGCTGTTGGGAACCACGGACTTAGGGTGTTACTACGTTTTACGATAAAGATTACGAAAAGAGGATTACCTTGTTAATGGTTGATTCCACGCTCTTCTATTGTATTCCCAAATTCCCTTGAGCGAAGTGTGGCCTCCGTCTTCTCAAGTTATCCTCTCTTCTTGCTCCTTGGTGGCTACAATATGTTTTCACACAATTGCCAAGCAAGAAGAGAATAAGAATATATATAGGCTACAATAGGGACCATGGATAATTAGGTTGGGCCTTCTAATTACATCTTGAGCCTAGCCCAATGTAATTAAATATTAATTCAATCCACTAAAGAATTAATATTTGCACTACCTTTCCTAATACCGTAATTTAATTAATTTGGTTCCAATATTATTTGCTTATTAAATTCCCCATGTTTAAAATATCATATGTCCATTAATTAAATAAATTACTGATAATTTATTTAATTAATATCTTTTATCCTTGATCATCCACTCAACCTTTATTTAATTATGCCAGAATAAATTCCACCTGCAGGGTTTCACATAATTAAATCTTTTTGAGCTTTCAAGGGGACATCATTACCCCGAATATTATCAGGACATGGATTCCTTCAATAAATAATATCCACCATGTATATAATTCCATCACCCAAAATATAATGATATAATTCAAAAGAATTATTTCATATATAAATCAAAGCATGTAAATAATATACACGTGTCAATTACTATTTCCGGATTAAGAACCTAAGCATTAATAATAACATAGAATCTTAGTTCTCCTTCTTAATCAGTATTAAGGGAACAATTCTAAATTTGATCCTGTTCAATATACACAAAGTATACTAGCATTATTTATTAGTCAATATAAACTAATCTAAATAATACTACAGCCATACCAGTGGATTGTCCAACACCACCTGTGATGTGAACCTTATTATATTATATAACCGTATTTAACAATCTAATATTCTGTATCCCATTTGATACTAGATTGTTCACAATATATAATATTAGAAAACATGTAAACATTCAAATGATTCTCAATTAAACTGGCCAGAAATAAATGTATATACTTCAAATAAATATTTTCAGTATACACTAACAATCTCCCACTTATACTCAAAATATTCTATGTGTATATCAGTGTTTATTTAATCCCCTATTACATAAAAATCTATGTGTCCAACCATACAGCCTCCTTGGCAGCCTAAGAGGCCGCCACGTACTTGGCCTCCATGGTGGAGTCTGCAATGCATTTCTGCTTTACACTCCTCCATATAACGGCTCCACCTCCCAAAGTAAAAACATATCTCGAGGTTGATTTCCTCTTATCCCTATCTGATTGGAAATCTGAATCAGTATATCCCAAAGGAAATAGATCTGAGGCCTTGTAAATTAACATATACTCCTTAGTCCTTCTCAGGTACTTGAGTATAGTTTTTACTGCACTCCAATGTTCCTGACCTGGGTTCGACTGATATCTACTAACCATGCCTACAGCAAAGCAGATGTCAGGCCTCGTACATAACATAGCATACATTAAGCTTCCACATGCTGAAGCATAAGGAACTGCTTTCATGCTCTCTATATCCTTAGGTGTCGAAGGACACTGCTTCTTAGATAGAGCAACTCCATGCTTAAAAGGTAGAAAACCTTTCTTGGAGTTCTGCATGTTAAAACGAGCTAATACTTCATCAATGTAGGGCTCTTGAGATAAAGCCAACATCCTTTTCTTGCGATCCCTTATAACTTTGATCCCAAGGATGTATGCCGCTTCACCTAAGTCCTTCATGTCAAATTGTTTGAACAACCATGCCTTTACTGATGACAACATCCCAACATTATTTCCAATGAGTAAAATGTCATCTACATATAGTACTAGAAAAACCACTGCATTACCTTCACTTCTCTTATACACGCACGATTCGCTTGGACTTTGATCAAATCCATATGACTGGACTGCCTGATCAAAATGAATATTCCAGTCTCTAGAAGCTTGTTTAAGTCCATAAATAGACCTCTTAAGCTTACATACCAGATGCTCTTGGCCTTCCTTAATGAATCCTTTTGGTTGCTGCATATAGATGGTTTCTTCAAGACTTCCATTAAGAAAAGCTGTCTTGACATCCATTTGCCAAATCTCATAATCGAGATGAGCTGTTATAGATAAAAGAATACGGATTGACTTAAGCATGACTATCGGTGAAAAGGTTTCCTCATAATCGATACCTTCTTTCTGAGTATACCCTTTCGCAACAAGTCTTGTTTTCCAGGCTTTCACCTTTTTATCTAATCCCCTCTTTTTCTTATAGATCCACTTACATCCAATAGGTTTTATACCTTTGGGTGGTTCCACGAGCTCCCAGACCTGATTAGAATACATTGATTCTATCTCAGATTCCATCGCCTTTTGCCAAAGATCTGCATCTTTGTCTTGTGCTGCCTCTTCGTATGTACGGGGATCATCATCATGTTCACCAGAGACCAAGTCTGAAGACTCACCCAAAAACATGAATCTATCAGGCTGTTGAACAACCCTCCCACTACGACGAGGCACTGGTGCGGTATTAGTGATAGGTTGTACATTATGTTGTGGTTGTTCTACTTGTACTACAGCTTCATGGGTATTATTTGTCCCTCCCACTAGTTCCTCTAAAATGACACTACTCATGGGTTTGTGATTCATTATATATTCCTCCTCTAAGAATCTTGCATTGGTGCTAACAATGACATCCCGATTCTTCGGACTATAAAATAAATATCCTTTCGTTCCCATGGGGTAGCCTACAAACAACCTTACTTCTGTACGAGATTCTAACTTAGTCGCGTTCTTGTTCAGCACATGTGCTGGACAACCCCATATTCGAATATGTCTTAGACTCGGTTTATCCCCGGTCCACAATTCTAAGGGGGTTTTAGGAACCGACTTAGAAGGTACTAAGTTCAGAAGATAGGCTACTGTCTCTAAGGCATGTCCCCAAAATGACTTGGGTAAATCTGAATAACTCATCATCGATCTAACACTCTCTAAAAGAGTCCGGTTCCTTCTCTCTGCTACACCGTTCTGTTAGGGTGTGCCTGGTGCAGTTAACTGGGATTCTATCCCATTTTCTGATAAATATTCCCTAAATTCTCCAAGCAAGTATTCGCCACCACGATCTGATCGTAGTGACTTGATACTTTTATTAAGTCGCTTCTCCGTTTTAGCTTTGTACTCTTTGAACTTATCAAAGCACTCAGACTTACGGTGCAACAAATAAACGTACCCATATCTAGAATAATCATCAATGAAAGTGACGAAATATTCATAACCACCTCTTGCTTGGATATTCATGGGTCCACATAAATCAGAGTGAACCAATTCTAACAGTTGTTTGGCTCTATTCCCTTTTGCCTTGAAAGGCCTATTAGTCATTTTACCTTCCAAGCAGGATTCACAAACTGGAAATGGCTCCACTGCCAATGAGCTTAAAGGCCCGTCTACTACCAGTCTTTGAATCCTTCTCAAGTTAATATGACCTAATCTCAAGTGCCAAAGATATATTTGGTTCAAACTAGAAGGTTCTTTTCTTTTAGTAGAGTTAGAAGATGTGTTGTTCAATTCCCTAAATTGCAGTTGCAGTGTAGGTTGACTAGGATTAATTATATACAAATTGTCGTGCAATGTACCAGAACATATAATTCATTTATTCATCATAATAGAAACATTACGATCCAAACAAACATTATAACCATCCAAAGCAAGTTTAGAAACCAAAATTAAATTCCTTCTAAAAGAAGGTACATAAAGACAATTGTTCAAAACCAAAATCCTATCAGAACCAAAAGATAAATGAATAACTCCTACTGCAACTACTGCTACTTTCGTAGCATCTCCCATGAACATGTATATCTCACCATCTCTAAGCATTCTGGATAGTTGGAACCCCTGCATAGAATTACAAACATGATCAGTGGCTCCTGTATCTACACACCAAGTGCTCGTAATAATAGTCGCTATAAATGTTTCTGTAACTAGAGAAAGAGACATACCAGTATTATTTGTCTTCTTAGGAAGAGGACAATCCTGTTTCCAGTGACCTGACTGTTTGCATCTGAAGCACTTTCCCTTAGGTTTTTTCACACCACCCTGAACTCCCACTGCCTTCACAGCTTTCCGTGTCTGAGCCTTTTTCTTCTTCTTAATACCTTTCGGTTTAGAGGAAGAACCTATCTCAGCCACATTCACTTGAACACTCTGCCGAAATAATCCTTCTGTTGCCTGAAGTTCTGTCAGCAGTTCTGCGAGACTATACTGCCTCTTGTTCATGTTGTAATTCAAGCGGAACTGCTCAAAACTCTTGGACAAGATCATAAGGATAATGTCAATCTGGGTTTCCCCGTCAAGTTCAGCACCAAGGATCTCTATCTCATTGAAAGGCATATGGCATAGCCTATTTGTATATTCGAGGATTTAACTCAACTCAAATAAGAATGTAATAAGTAAATAGTGGATCTATCGTCAGAGAGATCTCACAAAGTAACATCTGTCAAAGGGTTAAGAAACATTGTTCATCTACAGACTTGAAGACTTAATTCACCGGAAGAAGCTCAAGAAATTGATCAAGCCTCAGTGATATAAATCAAGATTGTGGATTTAATCAAGTGACAGAGATCTCGTCAGGGTATCAATTAATTACAAGGATTTAGTCTGAAGAAAATCAAAGTCAAGATGTGAAGAAACATCACGGAAGTTAGTCACTCATGAACCAGACAGTACATCGAGTGTCAACATTGAAGTGGTGGAATTGATTCATATATTTCAATGATTTTCAGATGTTTTACAGGAGAATGGATGCTACTCAATATTAGTATTAACTCTCTATTAATTAATTAAGTCATATAATTTAATTAAGAGAATAAATCATATCTGCAAAGATTAATTTATTTTATTAATTGAATTAATTGATTAATTAATTCAGAATTAATATTAAGGTTTTCCAGAATTTTAATTGATTTAAAATCTGTTATTAATTCAAAAGACAACTGATTGTATTAGTATGACAATCGGTATGACAATCAATAGTCATACCGAAAGTCATGCTAATTCAAAAGGATTGTCCTATCAGATTTTTTATTACATTAAAATCTTTTATTAATTCAGTTAGACAATCTGATTTTGAACTACTATGACAATCGGTATGACAATTGATTGTCATACCGAAAGTCTTGCTAGTTTATTCTGATTGTCTTGCCAGCTCAAAAAGATTGTCATGCCAGTACATTCTACTCGACTGTTGGATTAAAAGAAGCAGCAGAAGACATTCATGCATAATAGAGACAGAACACACAAGTCAAGAGAAAAAGCAGCAGAAAACAAAGGCACAACATTTTATTTTTCATCTGCTTTATTCAAGATCAAAATTCTAGATTGAAAAGTTAAATCCAATCCACTAGAATTATTTATCTTGTTCTTGTGTATCAATCTAGCGGATTAAAATCCCTAGAACTTAATCTCAAATCGCATTTAGCATTTGATCTTTTAATTGCAAAAATAGAAAAAGTTCATGTCGAATTTATTCTAGATTTGTAATAATTGATTTGAGATTAATCCCTTGTAACCGATACCGTAGTTGTAACACCTTTCAAGTTTAATAAAAGTTTAATTTAACTTGAATTTTGTTTCACAATTTTATTCCGCACTTTATTCGATTAAACGGTATTGTTTGCATTCAACCCCCCCCCCTTCTACAAACATATTGGGACCTAACAATTGGTATCAGAGCCTTCTGATTAACGTACAAATCTAGATCCTAGACTTTTATATTTCTTTCACTTCTTGAATTTTTTATTCACTCAAAAAATTCATAATGACTACACAAAAAGTTGGAACCGTTAAAATTCCACTTTTCGATAAAGAAAATTATGTTATGTGGAAAAAGAAGATGCTACTGTTTTTACAAGTGGCTAATCCCAAATATTTGCAAGTGTTAAAGAAGGGTCCAAAAATTCCTATGGTTATTGAACCAGAGGTAATAGAAAATGATGTGGTGATCACCAAAGCGAGAACTTATGTGAAAGATCCTGAGGATTTCTCTCCTGCTGAAATAGAAGAAGCCTCCCTGGATGCTAGCCTTCAATTAATTTTAGTAGATTCCCTTAATCCCTTGATGAATAGACATGTGATGAATTGTAAAGATTCCAAACATATCTGGGAAACTATTGAGATTATTAATGAAGGCACATAGGAATTTAGGGAGAACAAGCTAGAAATCCTAACCTCTGAGTATGAATACTTTAAATCCAATCCAGGAGAAGGAATCACTGAAGTGTTTGAGAGGTACAATGCATTGATCAACAACCTGAACATTAATGGTAAATACTATTCCATCAGGGAGGTCAACAAAAAGTTCCTTTTAACACTGCCAACTCATCTCGAACATAGAATCACTGCCATAAGAGAAGCAAGAGATCTGAGTGAGATTTCTTTGGAAAGGCTCTATGGTGTGTTAAAGACTTATGAGTTGGAGCAGATTCAGCAGAAGGAAGTTTACGGGAAAGGAAGAGTGGTCAGCACGTCTACTGCTCTAGTAGCTGATGAACAACAATAACAACCATAATATCAACAACAATCTCAACAGTCAGAAAGAATGGTACAGTCTTCCAAGGTTGAAGATAATGTGATAGTAGCAGAATTTGATCCTCCTACTACAAATCAATCAGGAGATGATTATTATTCCTTGGAAGAACTGGAGCAATTGGAGGATGAGTCAATGGCCCTGATTGGCAAGAGATTCTCAAATGTCAGATTCAAATGGAATCCCAAGTTCAAGTACAAGTCCAACTACAACAGATTCCAGAAAGGTGGATCTTCATCCTCTAACACCAGCAGTGGTGGGTATAAAACAGGGATGGTTGATCGAAGCACCATTCGATGCTTCAACTGCAATGAGTTGGGACACTTTGCCACAGAATGCAGGAAGCCAAAACAAGCAAGGAAGAACTCTTACGATTCTAATCAAAAGAGTAAATCTGAAAGGGCTTACCTGGCAAAGGGAAGAAGCTGGGATGATACTGACAGTGAAGATGAAGAAGTTGGGAATCTTGCTCTCATGGCTAGTGATGCAAACACCTCATCGTCAAGAAAAGAGGTAAAATTTACTGATGCTGAATTAGTTTATCATCTAGGAGGTTCCTTAGATTGTGCTCGTCGTGATAATGAATTGTTAAATCAACAAATCAAAGACCTTGAGAAAGAGGTCAATGAATTAAGACTTGTGCACATTAATCAAGATAAATTAAAAGAACAATTATCTTTTCTAGAGAATAGAGTTGACTGTTATAGACAACTTGAAACTATTCTCAAAGACAAGATCACCGGTCTTGAGGCTAAGGTTAAAGCTTACTTTAATTCTTGTTCGAAGTCCAAAGAGTTTTACAATAAGCAAGCTGTTAATCAAACATCTGGTATAGGTTATGATTACAATGTTGCTATTGGAAAATTAGGCATAAACTCCCCTCCTCATGTCTGTGCTAAAGGCAGGGAAGTACCACATGTGCTTAAGGGTGTTGATGAACCCCTCTATAAAGAATCAATTGCTGAACCATTTGATGAGACCTCTTTTATTATTCAAGAAGAAATCCGTGCTGAAGATAATGCTAATGAGAAAGCTGTCTCCAAGTCAAGTGTGTCAAAAGTTCCAGTCAAGGTTGTGAAAGCAACTGAGACTAACTCAGACACACATGAGTTGGATAACACAAATGACATGTCTACCATGCATAAGTTGCCTATTGTTAATCCCTCTCATAAAGCATGTGGTGTTCCTGATTGTATGTCTTGTGCTTTTAATCTGATGTTTGTTTATTTTAATGGTAAGCATGTTTCCAATGATAAGACTACTCCTCGTCAGCATGTGAATAATAGAAAGCATGATAGGTCTAAGACTGCTAGTCCTCCTAAAGCTAGAAAGGAGACATTTGTGCCTAAGCCTAAACAGAAATTTGTCAAGGCTGTTCACAAGGTCAAATGTTCAGTCATTGAGAACGTTGAGAATATTAAAATTAAGAATGTTGTTTTGCCTGATAAAGGCCAATTTTACAAGTATGCCGGACCCAGCCAAGCTTGGGTTCCGAAGAAGGTCTAATCCATTTGTATTGCAGGGCATTAAACAGGTACAACCGGTAGTGTGGATTCTTGACAGCGGATCGTCAAGACATACGACCGGAGATAGAGCCCTGCTATCAAATGTGGTTGAGAAAGCTGGCCCAGTGGTTACCTTTGGAGATAACAGCAAAGGTTTAACGGAGGGATATGGCTGTTTGCTAGCTGGATATGTTATCATTGAAAATGTGTATGTTGTGCAAGGACTTGAACACAATCTGCTTAGCATTAGTCAGTTCTGTGACAACGGCTACAATGTTTTATTCGACAAGCTGAAGTGTCAGATTCTGCACAAGAAAAGTGAAAAACCCTCCTTAATGGGAATCCGGAAAGGAAATCTGTTCGTAGCTGACATGAACTCTGGAAGCAATCCTGAAGTCAATTGCTTCTATGCAAAGGCATCGTCAGATGAGAGTTGGCTATGGCACAAGAGACTTTCTCATCTCAATTTCAAAATAATGAATTCTCTTGTAAAAAGAGAATTGGTAAGAGGTCTGCCTCAGCTGGAATTCTCTCCAGAAGGACTATGTGAGGCTTGCCAGAAAGGAAAGTCAAAGAAAGCAAGTCACAGAGGCACTGACACATCTTCCATAACTGGTGTTCTGCAATTATTGCACATGGATTTATTCGGACCAGTTAATGTCCTTTCAATGTCAAAGAAGTGTTACTGTCTTGTGATAGTTGATGACTATTCCAAGTATACGTGGGTTTTATTTCTTCACTCTAAGGATGAAACACCACAAGTTGTGATTGATCATATCAAGATGATTAAGTTAGATTCTAACGTCCCTGTTAGAGCACTAAGGTCAGATAATGGAACAGAATTTAAGAATTCACTTCTCAATGGATTCTGTACAGACAAAGGGATTACCAGACAATTTTCAGCTCCTAGAACCCCTCAGCAAAATGGAGTGGTAGAAAGGAAGAATCGTACATTGATTGAAGCTGCAAGAACGATGTTAAGTGAATCAGGTCTTCCAATGTACTTTTGGGCTGAAGCTGTCAATACTGCATGTTATACTCAGAATCGAACTCTAATCAACAAAGACTTCATGAAGACTCCTTATGAGATTTTGAATGAACAGAAACCTTCTATCAAATACTTTCATGTATTTGGTGCCAGATGCTTCGTGCTCAAGGATGGAGATGAGCGTCGTGGTAAATTCGAGGCAAAGGCATATGAGGGTATTTTTGTTGGATATGGAAGAAGATCATACAGAGTGTATATCGTTGATCAACACAAAGTAACTGAAAGTGTCAATGTTACATTTGATGACACTAAACTCCCTAGTATCCAAACTGAAGATCCTTCTGAGAAACTGAAGTTTGATGATATGTCAGATTCAGAATCAGAACATGGTCAAGAACCTGAGGTTGTTGCTGGTAAAGAACCTGTTAATCTTGATGATACTCAAGGTAATAGTGATGGAAACTTTGGAAACAATGGAGATACCACTACTATTGATGGAGAATCTTCAAGTCAACATGGCAACAACTCAGGGGGAGATGCTGAAGGATCATCTAGTAGGACACAACATCCAAATGAGTTTCAAGGCGAATCATCAAGATCAAATCTTCCAAGACAGACTGTCTGGAATAAAGCTCATCCTTTTGAGTTGATTATTGGTGATCCAGATGTTGGAGTCAGAACTAGACGTGCTACTCAAAATGAGTGTCTGTTCGCAGGATTTCTTTCTGAGATGGAACCTAAGAAGATTGAAGAAGCACTAACTGATCCAGATTGGGTGATTGCTATGCAAGATGAACTCAATCAGTTTGAAAGTCAACAAGTCTGGAAACTTGTACCTAGACCTACACACAAGAAAGCTGTTGGTACTAGGTGGGTATTCAGGAATAAACTAGATGAAGATGGTGTAGTTACAAGAAACAAGGCAAGACTGGTAGCAAAAGGGTATTCTCAAGCTGAAGGCATTGATTATGATGAAACCTATGCTCCAGTGGCTAGACTTGAGGCCATCAGGATATTTTTGGCATTCGCAGCATTCTCAAACTTTAAAGTTTATCAAATGGATGTTAAGAGCGCCTTTCTGAATGGAAAGTTGGATGAAGAGGTATATGTAGAGCAACCTCCTGGTTTTGAAGATCTAGATCATTTGGATTTTGTCTTCTTTCTTTTCAAGGCTATCTATGGGCTCAAACAGTCTCCAAGAAAATGGTATGACACTCTCTCTGAATTTCTTATTGAAAATAGCTTTATTAGAGGTGTCATAGACAAAACTCTCTTTTCTAAAAAACATAAGAATGATACTATATTAGTCCAAGTCTATGTGGATGATATAATATTTGGGTCTACTAATGATAATCTCTGTAAGAGATTTGCTAAGTTAATGCACAGCAAGTTTGAAATGAGCATGATGGGAGAGCTAAAGTTCTTTCTTGGATTACAAGTAAATCAAAGGTTGGATGGAATATTTATTTGTCAATCCAAGTATCTCAAGGAACTCCTCAAAAAGTACAATCTAGAGGATTCTGCATCAGCAAGGACTCCATCAACTACAGCTGTCAAGCTTGGACCATGTGAAAACTCCATTAAGGTAGATGTCACAAGCTACAGAGGTATGATTGGCTCGTTACTCTATCTTACTGCAAGTAGACCAGATATTATGTATGCTACATGCTTATGTGCAAGATTCCAAGCGGATCCTAGAGATATACATCTCGTTGCTGTTAAACGAATCTTAAGATATCTTAAGGGAACACCAAATCTAGGTATTTGGTACCCTAAAGAATCTGGTTTTAACCTTGTTGGATATACAGATTCAGATTATGCAGGAAGTGTTGTTGATAGGAAAAGCACCTCAGGGAGTTGTCAATTCCTAGGAAGCAGGCTAGTCTCATGGTACAGCAAGAAACAGCAAACAGTTTCCAACTCAACGGTCGAGGCTGAATATATTGTTGCTGGAAGCTGCTGTGCTCAAATCTTGTGGATTAGGAACCAGCTACGAGACTATGGCTCTGTATTAAACAAAATTCCTATTTTATGTGACAATACAAGTGCAATAGCCATCACCAACAACCCTGTGCAGCACTCGAGGACAAAGCATATTGACATCAGGTATCATTTTATTAGAGAGCACGTCATGAGTGGTACTGTTGAACTATTTTTTGTTCCAACAGAAGAACAAATAGCAGATATTTTCACTAAACCACTTGATGAATCCACATTTACCAGATTAGTTGGTAAATTGGGCATGTTGAATAGTTTTAGTGATTAATTTAGTTAATATCTGAGATCTGTTCTTTAATGAATTTACAAATGAATTTTTCATAAATGAAAAATTCATTTGCACATTTATTTTATCATTTTATCATATGTCTTGCTTATTTCTATGGAATTTTTATTATCTTATCTCATTTTTTTACTCAAATTGTTAATTTTAATGTCTCAGAATATTTTATTTTCTCTAAAAATATTTTTCTATGAATTTAATTTGTTAAAATTCAAAAGAAATCTATTTTTGGACTGAAAATATTATTATCTCTGAAATATTTTAATTATTTTAATTTTGTAAATATTTTCTGAATTTCTACTATTTATATAAGACTTTATTTCAGTTTTTCATATTTTCTCTACATATTTGATTGTCCTTCTACTGAAATGACAATCGGCAAGACAATTAAAATTGTCTTGCTGAAAATCATTTCAGTACTTATATATATACACATATATACATATTAATTCTGTTTGTAAACGTTTTATTTCCAGAATGACAATCGGCAAGACAATTGAAATTGTCTTGCTGAAAGTCATTTCAGTATATAATTGTCTTTTTAGTGTTTTTCAGTATAGTTTTATATAGGCAAGACAATCGGTATGACTATCAATTGTCTTGCCAGTTATAAACATTATATATATATATATATTCTTTTATTTTATACTGGTATGACAATCGGTATGACTATCAGATTGTCATACCAGTTATATTTATTTAGTGTTTATTACTTTTATTGCTTTTATTTTAAGCTGGTATGACAATCGGTATGACAATCCCGGATTGTCATACCAGTTATACTACTTAATCATTTTAGTGGTTGTTTTAATCTTCATCAGTTCATTTTCTTTCAAAATTTCAACAGTCTTCTTCTTATTTCTCTCTCTCTCTCTATTCGATCAAATTCAACTGCCATTGTTATTTTTCTTGCTCGAGTTTTTACTCAGCACACTCTTCTGATATATACATACACTTGTATACATACAGGAGTGAAGTGCTGCCCATTTTTTTTATTTTTTTCAGTTATTTCTCTCAAACTTTTTTTTCCCAAAACAATCTGTTTGTTTTTGTGTTTATTGAATTTGGGTATTTTTAATTTTAAGTTCAATTTCTGTTTTGTGTCTTTTGGTTTTTCAAATCTGTGTTTGTGAGTTAGGAATTTTAACGAGATACATTCCTGTCTAAATTTTTCGATTATAATTAATTTAATTCGAATTATTAAATTAATTTAATTAATTTAAATTTTCTTAATATTATTCTTAAAATTCTGAAAGTGTGTGTCTTATTATTATTTTAAATGGCTCTCAATTTCCAAATTGTCGCGCATAATCAGGTTGGTTATTTTAATCCGGAAAAATGTGATGTGGAAAAATTTAAGCCTTGGATTAGATTTTTAAATGACCATTCGATTGTTAGCTCTGCTATTAAATCAAATGTGATTTAAAATGTCGATCTGCTTAGACTGATTTGCATAACCTCTACTGTGGCCGATGATTCAAAATCTTTTTCATTCACCGTGGCAAACACACAGTATGTGGTTGATGAAACAGTAGTCAATCAAGCGTTAAATTTTCCATTGGACAATTTCTGTAATTTACCCTCTGAAAATGATATCACAAACTTTTTCCATGTTATTCACTATCAGGGGGTGATCAATTTAACCAAACTTTCAAAATCCAATTTGGTGTCTGAATGGGATATTTTCTTCGATACACTTTCTAAAGTGTTTGCCAACTGCACTAAATCCAACTTTCACAACATCACTTCCACTCTGCAGTATATTGGTCTTGCGGTTGTTTTCAATCAAAGGATCAATTTTGGCAAACTACTTTTTCCCATTCTCTTGAGACGTCTCACTACTGCTTTACGTGATCATTCTACAAATCGTAGGGTATCATGTTACTATGCTCGTTTTCTCATGCTTATAGCAGATCATCTTCTCACACCTGAACACAAAGCCCTTTTTGCCAACTCTGCGGTAACCGAACCCCCTCCAGTAAGCAAAAAGATTTACACCCGCCAAGACACAACCTTTAAATTCATGCAAGTTCCAGTACTTGTATTTGCTTTCATGGCCACTTATATTCCTTTACCTATTTTCAATCTTCCCGGTCATGAACAGCAACCTCAACCTCCAGTGGTTCAAGCCACCCAGGCTCTTCCAACATCAGATGATCTTCCTTTACAGGTAGTAATTCCTCACTCTCACTCCATTCCTACTTCTGTTGAAAGACCCCCAGTGGTTGATAGGGCTGACCATGAAGTTGTAGAACCACAGCTTCAATCCCAGGTCATAGAGCCAAACACAGAGTCACATTCTATCTCAACCTCTCCCCCACTGTCTAAAATGTTACCCAGAAGGTTAATAGGAAGTAGTGCATTGTTAAATATGAGTGAACCCTCAGCTCTGCCTCCTCCAAAGAAAAGAAGAACTTATACTGAGGCATCTGAAAGCCCATCTTTGTCCTCCCAACAGGACATGGACTTTGAAATGGCCAATGAACAGTTACTAGAGACATTCTCTCAACATGATGAATCTATTGAAATTCGCCATAGGGTCATGGCATCTTGTACTGAGTCAAGCACAATTCCATTACTCACAATGGAACCATACATACCCACAGATTATACTCAGGACACAGAGCGAGGAGTGCACATAAAGTCTGTTACAGTGTCTGCCATAGTTACGGCAGAAGAGCAGTCACATGCTTTTGAGGGAAAATCTGACTCTCAGCCACCCTTAATAGAGTCATTTTCTCCCCTCCCAGATCAAACACCTCTGGCTCCCTCACGGGATTCTCCACTCGCAGATTTATCTGGAGAAAGTGGAGGGCAACTCGGTCAATCTATCCCTGAAGCAATTCAGACATCTATTTCAAATGAAATGATAGGTTTGACTAAGGATCGGGACTCGCGAATTCCCATTGCACCACCACTGACCTCTCTTGAAGAGGCTAGGGTGATTTTAACTGCAGGTACAGAAGAACAGCAACAGGAAGACTCCTCACGAGCAATTATATTGAGAGAAATACAAGCACGTGAGGTGAGTGAACCAAACACGAGTGAAATTCAGGTGAGAGCACACACAGACACTGATACTGTAAACCTGTTAGCTCAAATTGCTGCTCTAAAAGAAGAACTTGCTAAAAGTCAAACTGAAGCTCAAGCATTCAAAGCACAAGTGGTTGAACGGTCTTCTTCTTCCACCTCTGTCAATAATCAGCTGGCACTCATAAGGAATGATATCTTAGATCTCAAGAACACTGTCACACCAAAGCTCAATTCCATTCAGAAAACTCCAACTTTATCAGCTGATGACATTTCTGAATTCTGCTCTCTACATACAAGGATGACTTCTCTTGAAGATTTGGTTGAAATGAATCATTCACTGGATTCCTCTAGATTTCTGAAGATAGAGACAGGTATGGAACATCTGAATGAAGGGATGAAGCACCTGTACTACATGATCAAAAATTCTCACTGTCCCAATAAAGAACAAAGGACTTACTTTGAAGGGCCGTCTGGTGGAGGCTCAGGCTCGGGAAGTGATGGAGGTCATGGAGGATCTAAGGGAAAGTCAGTAGAGGATCCCTCAACTAAGGGGGAGAAGAAAGGGAGTAGTGGAAAGGGGAAAGAAAAAGATACCTCTGCTGGGGACAAAGGAAAGGCTGATGATGTCTATTACAGTGGAGAACAGGATGACTTTGATATTTTTGACATTCCCACTGAACCAGTCTTGGAAGATAAAGATGGTTTATTTGAAGCTGAAGAGGAAAGTGATTTTGGAGAATGGGAAGAGGAAGCTACAGTGGATCCTATCTTTGAGAAAGAGTTTCAGCAGCAGCAGTCAGAGATGAAAAGAAAAGAAGCTGAACTCAAAAAGGTCTCCCAGATCATTGACATGAGGAAAGACATACAAAGAACAGAAACTCTTCAAAAGCAACATCTTCATGACATTAAGGCTCAAGAAAGGAGAAGAGATGTCAGACTGAAGATTGGTGAAAAATGGGATGAAGCTAGAAGAGTACTTGATATGCCTCAGCTGAGCACTAACAATGATAGACAGTTCCTACATCTTCTTGACAAGATGGAAATCTCAAATCCTAACAATGACATGTACATGAATGCTATCAAGACTGAAGTCTCAAGGATCACAGCTGCTTTTGATAGATCCCTAAATGAGATGAGCATTTTTGTATATTATCAGAGTGAAGGATCTTTCAAGGTGTCACTTCATCTGTTTGAGAATCGTTCTTTGTCAGAGATTTGGGTTCTTCTCAACAAGGTAAAAAGAAGCTCAGAATTGAATGAAGTTCTTCGAGAAAGGCTTAAAGAGTTTGCCAGCAGGGCTAGTCCTCAAGTGGTCAATAATCCTCATCAGGTGAGATTCTTTAAGTCTGATTGTCTTCAAATCTGTCAGCTAGATGTACAATCTCTTAAAGTCTACTCAGCTAAGCATCTGGTCTGCATGGAACATCATTTAAGAACTGCTGGATACTCATCCATGTTGAAGACTCAAGTTGCTGATTTGATTCAAGCTTATTGTGAAAAGAATATTAAAAGGTACAATCAGATCAAGAATAGGCTGAAGTCAGTTGGAGTTCAACCGGTCAGACCAGCAAGCTTCACTTCAGAAAAGGATCGTGTCTTTGACAAAGAGTTGCTTCAAGATTTAGAAGAAGGTGAAGTCAGAAGAGAAGACAACTGAAATCAATTAGCTCAAAGTTCAATGTAATATGATTAGAGCTTTATGAATCAAGATAGTCTAATGTAGTTATATGTTCAGGCTAGAGGAACATCTATCTTGTATTCACTTGTAAATTTCTTTTGGAATCTGGAAAATGTTAAATATAATCCAGAACTTTTCTGCTATTTACTTTGCATTACTGTTTATATCTTTTTCTTATTTGTTAGTTGAGTTATCCTCTAGGTATTTGTTGTTATTGTCTAACAAGCAAATAGGGGGAGATTGAAAGGCATATGGCATAGCCTATTTGTATATTCGAGGATTTAACTCAACTCAAATAAGAATGTAATAAGTAAATAGTGGATCTATCGTCAGAGAGATCTCACAAAGTAACATCTGTCAAAGGGTTAAGAAACATTGTTCATCTACAGACTTGAAGACTTAATTCACTGGAAGAAGCTCAAGAAATTGATCAAGCCTCAGTGATATAAATCAAGATTGTGGATTTAATCAAGTGACAGAGATCTCGTCAGGGTATCAATTAATTACAAGGATTTAGTCTGAAGAAAATCAAAGTCAAGACGTGAAGAAACATCACGGAAGTTAGTCACTCATGAACCAGACAGTACATCGAGTGTCAACGTTGAAGTGGTGGAATTGATTCATATATTTCAGTGATTTTCAGAAGTTTTACAGGAGAATGGATGCTGCTCAAGATTAGTATTAACTCTCTATTAATTAATTAAGTCATATAATTTAATTAAGAGAATAAATCATATCTGCAAAGATTAATTTATTTTATTAATTGAATTAATTGATTAATTAATTCAGAATTAATATTAAGGTTTTTCAGAATTTTAATTGATTTAAAATCTGTTATTAATTCAAAAGATAACTGTTTGTATTAGTATGACAATCGGTATGACAATCAATAGTCATACCGAAAGTCATGCTAATTCAAAAGGATTGTCTTATCAGATTTTTTATTACATTAAAATCTTTTATTAATTCAGTTAGACAATCTGATTTTGAACTACTATGACAATCGGTATGACAATTGATTGTCATACCGAAAGTCTTGCTAGTTCATTCTGATTGTCTTGCCAGCTCAAAAAGATTGTCATGCCAGTACATTCTACTCGACTGTTGGATTAAAAGAAGCAGCAGAAGACATTCATGCATAATAGAGACAGAACACACAAGTCAAGAGAAAAAGCAGCAGAAAACAAAGGCACAACATTTTATTTTTCATCTGCTTTATTCAAGATCAAAATTCTAGATTGAAAAGTTAAATCCAATCCACTAGAATTATTTATCTTGTTCTTGTGTATCAATCTAGCGGATTAAAATCCCTAGAACTTAATCTCAAATCGCATTTAGCATTTGATCTTTTAATTGCAAAAATAGAAAAAGTTCATGTCGAATTTATTCTAGATTTGTAATAATTGATTTGAGATTAATCCCTTGTAACCGATACCGTAGTTGTAACACCTTTCAAGTTTAATAAAAGTTTTATTTAACTTGAATTTTGTTTCATAATTTTATTCCGCACTTTATTCGATTAAACGGTATTGTTTGCATTCAACCCCCCCTTCTACAAACATATTGGGACCTAACACTCATTCAGATGCGACATCATCTTGAGAACATGATCCCTTACAGGTGTGCCTTCAGCCATCTGAGTGTTCATTAAAGCCTTCATGTCTACTTGCATAGCAGCCCTATTCTGATCTCCAAAAAGTTCCTTGAGATTAAAGAGCATATCCGAAGCAGTGGCCATAGACTGATGCTGATGTTGCAAAACACCCGACATTGCTGCCAGAATGTAACATCGCGACATCTCATCAGCCTTAATCCACCGTTTATAATACTCTTTCTCATCTTCAGGAGCATCAGCAGCAGGCTGTTCAGGCTTGGGTTCATAAGTGCAAAACTTGTACTCCTCAGCAGTCAACACAATGTCCAAATTTCGTTTCCATTCAATATAGTTAGGTCCGGTAAGTTTGTTATCCTTAAGTATGGTGAATAGTGGATTAAAGCCCATTTTATCCTGAGAATCATGCATAAAAATATCACATAAATAAGGGTGCATTAATTATTAAGATCTATTGATTCCTCTAACAATTATTAAAATTTAATGCACTAACATATAAACACCATAAGCTTCTGGTACGCCACGATGTGTGACATGTATACCACCTAATTTTGTTTAAATGATACTTCGGTCCTATTACTAAACAATATGCCACGTTGGGGTGGACTATATTATTTTTCATAGCTAAGTGTATACCATCATCAAATCTTAAATTATTCGAAATCTATGGAACTTGGTACGCCACGATGGGTAGCGTGTATACCTTCCAATATTCGTAATTTTGCCTTGAATAGAATACTTCAATTCAATATTCATCAATGGTTTGATTTCCAGGTAGTGGAGGAGTCACATCGGTCTCGCTTAAAACCCACAGCCTTACAAGTTCGATGAACCCGTTTTTGACAAAATCGCCCCAAATCAGAAATAAAGAAAATCAGTATTTATTCCTTTTAAAATTTATTAATTTAAGAAGTTTGTTCTAGTAATTTATATAACATTCTAGACACCATAAATTACATGCCACGATGGGTGACGTATATATAATTTATATTCGTCTTTATGTTAAATTACCTACAACCAATAATGGAGACCATGGGATTTAATTTCATATTAATTCCCTCTCCCACTTAGAATTTTTTTATTAAAATTGAGGAATTTTAAAATTAAATGGGGCCCTATGTTGTTATAATTATGTCTAAACATGCATTCAAAATACACACATAATTTTAGCAACATATAACATTTAATTAAAGCAATAAATAAAATTTATGTCCATGTCGTCCTAATTAAGTTAAACATGCAATTTTAAAAGAATTACACACATAATTAACGACACACATAATCAATAAATTAAAGCAATAATTAAATTTAATGGAAAAAATTAAAATAAATTTTCCACTATTATGGCCCTTGAAAAAAAAATCCAGCTCTCAAAAAAAAATCTGCCCCAAGCGTGCCCAGCAGCCCCAGCAGCCCCAGCAAGCCCCGCAGCCCCAGCAGCCCCATGTAATCGCACAGCGGAAAAAAAAACTACCGGAATTGATTTCCGATCGCACATAACTATTACAAAATACCCGGAACAATTACAAAAAAATAGATCTAATACAAAACTAATTTTGTAAAATCTATTCTAACACGATCAACCCTCGTATAAATTACAACCACGATTAAACCACGTGGAAACCAAAACAAAAATTAACCACGATTAAACCACGTGGGATCCAAACACATAATTAAAATATACATGGCAATAATAGTGGATTAACAACCTGCATTAAAACCAATACAAGCAAAACACTATAAACACGCATATATAATTACGACATGGACATTATATCATAAAACGTAGAACCCATTACCAGGCTCTGATACCAATTGTTGGGAACCACGGACTTAGGGTGTTACTACGTTTTACGATAAAGATTACGAAAAGAGGATTACCTTGTTAATGGTTGATTCCACGCTCTTCTATTGTATTCCCAAATTCCCTTGAGCGAAGTTTGGCCTCCGTCTTCTCAAGTTATCCTCTCTTCTTGCTCCTTGGTGGCTACAATATGTTTTCACACAATTGCCAAGCAAGAAGAGAATAAGAATATATATAGGCTACAATAGGGACCCTGGATAATTAGGTTGGGCCTTCTAATTACATCTTGAGCCTAGCCCAATGTAATTAAATATTAATTCAATCCACTAAATAATTAATATTTGCACTACCTTTCCTAATACCGTAATTTAATTAATTCGGTTCCAATATTATTTGCTTATTAAATTCCCCATGTTTAAAATATCATATGTCCATTAATTAAATAAATTACTGATAATTTATTTAATTAATATCTTTTATCCTTGATCATCCACTCAACCTTTATTTAATTATGGCATAATAAATTCCACCTGCAGGGTTTCACATAATTAAATCTTTTTGAGCTTTCAAGGGGACATCATTACCCCGAATATTATCAGGACATGGATTCCTTCAATAAATAATATCCACCATGTACATAATTCCATCACCCAAAATATAATGATATAATTCAAAAGAATTATTTCATATATAAATCAAACCATGTAAATAATATACACGTGTCAATTACTATTTCCGGATTAAGAACCTAAGCATTAATAATAACATAGAATCTTAGTTCTCCTTCTTAATCAGTATTAAGGGAACAATTCTAAATTTGATCATATACAATATACACAAAGTATACTAGCATTATTTATTAGTCAATATAAACTAATTTAAATTATACTACAGCCATACCAGTGGATTGTCCAACACCACCTGTGCTGTGAACCTTATTATATTATATAACCGTATTTAACAATCTAATATTCTGTATCCCATTTGATACTAGATTGTTCACAATATATAATATTAGACAACATGTAAACATTCAAATGATTCTCAATTAAACTGGCCAGAAATAAATGTATATACTTCAAATAAATATTTTCAGTATACACTAACACAGGCTGCCACATTCCTTTTACAAACACTCGGCGCATGTGACTGTATTGTTACTGTCAACAGATACTTGAATTGATCATCTGTCGGGTACATGCTTGTTATCCGTCGGGTAGCCTTGTTGATCATCCGTCGGGTAGCTTTGTTGATCATCCGTCGGGTAGCCATTTATCACTTGACTCTATTTCATTTGTGCAGAATTACAAGACATCTTATATTTACATTTAATCAACCTATTATGCACATCTACTAGCAGTCTACATGATTCATAACCTACTACAGAATCTATACAAAGTTGTTTGCAGAAATGTGCTACATTACTCATTGTTACATAAGCTACTCACCCGATGGATATTAATTAGTCATCCGTCGGGACTATATTGAATCATCCGTCGGGACTATAATTGATTATCCATCGGGTGCTACAAAATTCACTAAGTTAAATCTACTAAAGTGTTTTGTTAATCTTATCATCAAGTACACAACATGTAACGCCCCCAAATCCGGGGTCAGAGGATTTGGTCGTCACTATAAAACTTCAATCCAAATCAACCTGTTTAATCAATAAATAAATGCCAGCGGAAGATATTTAGCATAAATGACCCCAAACTAATCCAAGATCTTTTAAGGTTACAGTTCTAGAAACAAGAATTCCAAATTCCATCAATAAATTCTTCACTTCCTTTTAAAACTCTTTTCAATAAATTCCAAATCAAAACTAAACCCACTAGTAAAACTTCGAAAAGAAGTATACTAGGCTCAACTATAAAATACACAATTATAGTATAATATAATATAAACAACTTTACACAAAAGAACTTACACTAATTCGCAAACCCTGGACCAACCACCTTCCAAGAGCTTCTTTTTGCTTCCTCGAATTACGCGGCTAAACAGCAAGTTAATCCTCACTGGAGGTTAAATTTAAAAACAGGCAAGTATGAGCGAAAAAAATGCTCAGCAAGATCATTATGACATATATAGGGTCGTTTTGATATAAAACCGACATCTGCATTAGAGCAGAACATTTAAAATCATAGTTGCTGAATCATAAAATTTTAGTTGAGGAATGCCAGATTTAATTCCTTAATTATATTCAAAACCAATTTGATATTTTTGAGCGAAATGCTTCAGCAATACTTTGAATCTTGACGAGAATAAAACTCGTAAAACAGTGTTTACGGAAATATCGTAAACAACAATAACAAGAAGCAATGATTATGGATTGAATCATAAACTTTACTCAAAACCGAACTCTTGAAATTAATACTTATTTTGTTATCATATCAAATTAGATATCACTACGAACTTTGATACTCACAACATCCCATACTGAAGCCAACACCAATCATCTGTACTAATACCACATTTGATATTTAACAACATACTAAGTATCCACAAAATCAGAAACTGAATCAAAACCACATTTCATCTTTTATCCGAAAACAAAATACTTAATAAATCATTCCTTGTAAGATGTCAAAAGTAATATAATAATTTAGATTGGAATCCTCGAACGACGGTGTGTTGCCGCCGGTGATCAGCCGCGGAGCAACACCGGTATGCCGAAGCATATCCAACTAAACAAAGGGGTATCCAAGACACATATCGGCCTAGCAAGGTGTTATATCCTTTATAACACATAGCTCACGTTGGACCGCCGTCACGGCCTCTTACGCAACATCCAATCTTAAAACATTTTTATTGAAAGGGGTCATAATACTCGACACCCTTATAAATTTTATTCGCCCATTCACTTGGGCAAAAAACCAAAACAACGTCATCTTTCTCAAAATCCACAACATTTATAAATCCGATAATTGGATAAGTAAAATCACTTAGCTACTCTGAAGATAGAATAGCGGAAGAATACTTGCATAAACAGAATTATTTAATTCAGGGATATATAAAACATTTATCGATTCTAAACTGAGAATAGGGAAAACAATACTTGCATGACACGATTCAAAATAAATATCACTTGAACAATAAGTGATGATAGAAATACTTGCATTTGGGTTTTTAGCACTTAGTCACACTCGCAAACACGCATCTATTCTGACATTCTGTCTCAAGACATCACCGTCCTTCTTTTCAATACTTGACTGATATGCTGCTCCTGCGATTGCTAGAAGCCAGATACCCAATACCATTCCATCTCATTCTTTATCCAACGTCTTGTCCCGATCAACTCGAGAGACCTGCATCTATAATTAAAAGATATAGCTTTAATTGTCTAAACGATAATCACTCGACGAACTGCGCGTCAAAATCCTATCGTCTACCCATACGGTAGCCCACACATAAATATAACAGACAATCACAGGACTCTTGATCCACATACACACATAATTCAAATAACATGTAATCACATAACTCACGTATCACATAATTCATATAACACAGGACTCGGTACGTTTAAAACTGAAATTGGGTCAAAATACGATTTATCGATCAATAATCGACTTAGAATGACTTGTAAAACAAGTAACCTTTTGAAACAAAATGATTTGGGTCTCAAAAGTATTTTTAATGAAAGTGGAATATTTTTCTGAGTCTGTACGCGTTCGTTTCGTATTAAACAGACGAACGGTTGATTTATTATGAATTTTTGAACATTTTTCGGAATTAAAACGGGTCTCCGAATCATTTTATAACTAAATAATAGTGCTCGAACACCCGAAAATAATTTTATAAGAATTATTTAGCCTGGAAAATAACTTAAAATAATATTTTAAAGCTTCAAAACTATTTTTCGGAATTTTTAAATCATAATAAATAATTAACTCGAATTAAATAATCAATTAAAATTTATTAAC